>NW_018127945.1:513318-513752 GCF_001952655.1 Monopterus albus | reverse complement strand
CATTTATTGCTTGCAAACCAATGATGGTAAGATGATGTCATGGGGTAGGACTAGATAAGTCTGACTTCTTCCTACTCCGTTCAAGCATGTACTAGGTATAAGCACATTGATATTGGATTAGCATTTGTTGGATATGTGTAAAATTATGTGTGTTGACATATCAACTGTCTTTACATGCTTGAAAAAAATAAATAAATCAAATCAAACATGAATGTGAACCAGCAACACAAAAAGATCAGATCTGACTTAAAATGGGGAACTGAGCATTAAGATGTGACATGAACATAGTGACATACACATACACATCATATCCTGAATATAAATAATCATACTGCATAAAACTGCACTTTTACATGTGCAACGTGACTTCAGTGTCTCATTGCATTGGACTATATTTCATATGAATTTTTCATGTAAACTACTACTACTAGCTT
>NW_018127945.1:510249-513256 GCF_001952655.1 Monopterus albus | reverse complement strand
TACCGCATGAGTCTCCTCCCCGACTCTCTGCTTCTGTTCCCTCAGTTCACTCCCTCAGCCTCTTGTTAGAAAGGCAAAGTGATACTGTCGTACAGTTTCAACTGAAATCTTCATTCTAAAGACTGGAGGCCCGCTTCTAAGAAATAATAGGAAAGGGAGACCTATCAGCACATAAACATGTAGCATCATGCTCTACTTTGTAACATTACCTAAGTGGAGTTCCAGCAAAACATTATTTGGCTATATGGCCAAGCCTTTTCTCTAATGCCACATAATATAATAACACAATACTTTATTGATCCTTGCAAGCAAAACAGTTTTTTTCTTTTGCCCTGGTTCATAACAAGGTTAGAGGTCAGTGCCAGCTGCAGAGGAGCACTTCAGCAGCAGCTGCTCAACTTTAGGATGGTCTAGACAGCCTTACTGTTATCCCATGCCATATAACATTGGAAATGAGTTTACGGAACTCCTCAGAGTAAGTTTTTTGAATGGTAAAGCCTAGCATTTTTAAAATGTAGTTGACACAGTGGCAGCAGTACTCTATTCACTCGACTCCACGGAGGTAGTGGAAGATTTTACCATCAGTCTCTATTTTACTTTCAGTATCTGTTTAAGTTTTATACCTCTTGTTTGATAACTATGTTGTAATTCTTAATCCTTCGTTTATTTGTTTGCCTCCTCCTTTTGTATTTTACTGTACATGCATGTGATACTGCAGTGTAGTAAAAAGTTATTCACAAAACATCTTGGCCCCTAAAAGGGCCCCTAACATTAAAATTATTAAGAGTATAGAGGAGGACATTTAAGAGGCTTAAGAGTTAATTAAGCAGTGGATAACATGATGGAAAGAGAAACACTGAACAACAGTGAGTTAATCACAAGCTACAGATTAGATTGTACAGTGATAATCACGGCAGTGAAAACAGCATTAATACATTTGGCAGCTGAAAACAATTCAGTGCAGCATTGATGACGTTTCTGTTCCAAACCCCTGATCAGCAGAGTGATCACACAAACTGTTACAAGGTTTTCATGTCTCATACTGTGGCACAATCCACTTCATTTCTACTGTACGTTCGCAGCTAGCAGGCTCACGGTCGTAGCCTAGTCTCAAAGCACAGTCTGTCTCATAATGTTTGTGAATACGGGCCCACACTTATATAACAAACTAAGTTAAAAAGAGAACAGCAACCTCACATTACAGTGATATTACTGTATATTTGACTTTCAGTTGCTATGCATTTTGGGTTTTGTACAGATTACACAAGTGAAAATATTGTATTGGCCAATGAGCTTTAGAGGTCCTGGTATATACTGTTACATTTGGACAGACCTAGCTGTTCTCCTGATTCCACTCTTTACAGTAAGCTAAGCTAAGCTAAGCTAACATGAGCTAACCAGCTGCTGTCTACATACACACTTCCTATACAGTGGTTTCTCATCTAACTCAAGGCAAAAAAAGTGTTTAAGCATATTTCTCATGTCAATCAATTTCTTGATGAACAATCAAGCAGTGGGAATAAATGAATACATCAAACATAAAAATGTGACAAAACAAACTTTGCACACCAACATAACGTGATCATAGCCTAGTGATTGAATCAGCAAACGCACTGTCTTAACTAGCTTGTTTGTGAATGACCTCTGGCTGAAATGTGCAGCCTACGGTAATAAGCACCTAATGCTGACATAAATTACAACATGATAAACTGTAGTTACACTTACTCTCTTTTCATTGATTAAACTGTTCTGAAGCAGCATTTCCATTTGTAAAGCAGCACCTGTTTATTTCTCCATTACTGTGGTGTCTTTAATCAGAGGAATGCGGCCGCATCCCCATGTGATCCTAGTGAAGAACGACAATGTAACAATAATGAAATAACAATAATGTAACAAGGTAATAAGTAGAGCAGCTGAATTGTTCCCAGAGCGAGGTAGCGGAGAGGAAATGATCATAACATGGTTTCAGATCCCTCAGGATGTTTTGCAGCTGACATGAGAGCATCTGAGAGGGCAGTCCTTACCAGATACTGTTGCTCATACCAAATGTTATGCTGTGCTCCAGCCTTTAGACAACACACATACTGTACTGTGCTGATAAATGTTTTCTTTTTACGTACCAAAATGCGCAGACCTTGCTGAGGATAAATCATTATGTTCCATAAAAAACACATTTGCTCAGGCTCTTTCTAAGCACTTAAGCTTCTGACAAACTCTTAAATGATTAAATATTATCCTATACAGTGTTCTCACCTTGAAACTTGTTACAGTCTAAACTAATTACTCACTTTATATTTGAGGGGCGCAAACACACACGCACACAGGGTTTATTGAGTTCACAAAATACAAACAGACTGGCAACAAAATTAACTGAAAAGCATCTTAGGACTGGAAAAATCAGAGTGTCTTTACAATGTGAGCGGGTATCAGCAGAGAATACTGAAATACCACAGTGATAATACATCAGCACACACACACACACGCACACACACACACACACGCATATACACCCCTCCCCTTCTTTTCCAAAGCTATTGTAGAATGTGAGGAAAAATTGAACCTTTTCATCCATTCTGTAACTGTCTGATATATTTCAGTTATGTCAGGGTGAAATCCAATTCAGAAAGCTTTTACACAGCTTTTCTAACAGTCTATCTCAATTTAACGAAAAGAAAATTGTTGTGGAGGTTTGTGTCTTTCTTTGTGGGCCAAATTGGAACCAATCTGACCCCAATTTTTGTTTGTTGGAATTACATTCCTCTTTACTTCCTTTGAAGGGCAAAAAAATGCAGCTGCATTCATGGAGTCAACAATTTACTGAATGTAATGCATTAAAACGTAAATAAATATATGTTAGGGAATGTGTGGGCAGCCTGGACGACAGACAGTTACTACATTTATTCTCTGAAAACGTGAGAGTGCCCTGAAAGTAGAACCCAACATCCAATTTGTTGCTTCAAACATTTAATATATTCAGTCAAATTTCATTTGTCTTGCAGGAAAGAGT
>NW_018127945.1:496317-510230 GCF_001952655.1 Monopterus albus | reverse complement strand
CTATGAGATATTATACTGCTATTATATACTATTATATAATGCATTACAGACAGCAGAGTGATTACAAATTGCCGATGTGCCTCAATTAAAAACAAGATACACATTATAATATAAAATACAAGAAAATGGAAAAAATAGTTGAGGAGTAAAGCCTGTCTAATGTTTTACAATGTGAAATCAGTCTTGGTCAGATGTTTCAAATGTTCCTCCACACATGCAAAGGAAATCTGGAGGGTTAAGACAAGTGGGGAGTACAGGTAGCCTGACAGTGTTCACATGGTTAAATACAGGCAGATGAGAATGACAGAAGCAAAACAGAGGAAATACATGTATCAAAATGAAAAATAAATATGGTTAAACATGATCTTTTCTGAATTAAAAAGACAGTGTTGTTCATCTAAAAGCTCCCCTTGATGATATTTATTCAGGATGACAAAAAGCATTATACTACAGATTTACCTCTATGACTTAACTAAACATTAGTATTGGCTATCACATTTAGTTACACACGCAGCATATGTCTATAAGACTAAAAAGAAATACTGAATTTACAATAAAAAGCCAAACATTAAGAGGCATACAAGCCCAAATGCCTTCGTAGGAATTAAAAAAAACAAAACAACTTTGTGGTAAATTATTCAAAAGGTACCAAATGTAATGCACGCATTAAAATAAAATCAGATTTATACAACAAACAGAGGGAAAAACATATGCTTTTTAAGCTTTAGCATGTGGTCCATGGTAAAAAGGGTTTGGTCTTGCAACATGTGGTGTTCACTCTATGTTCCTGTACCTGGTGAAGAGGTTGTAGAGCACACGCAGTGTTGACTTAAGGTCACAGTTCACTATATCTGGGGGAGGGGAAACAAGTTATAGACACACTATTAGGGATGTCCTGATCCACTTTTTATTTCCGTCCCTTTAATATTAAGTATATGCCGATACTGATTAAGATCCGATACTTATATTTACCTACAGTAAATGTTCAATAAATATTTGTCATGTTGAAATTGAAATTAATCTGGAACACTGTATTTTTCAGGAACTTCTTGATCCAAACACTGGTTCAGATCCTGGTTCCAAAATATTAAGTTTATTAGCTTAAATTTTAGATATGAATAAAATACCTGGGAGCTAGACAACACATATTCATTTCAGGGCAGATACCAACTACTATTACTAACTACTTTGTATCAGTATGTGACTCCACAGTTCATGTAAACAGTCCAGTTTAGACATACAGTATTGACTATTTAACAGTGCTGCATTAATAAAAGGTGGTGGCTGTTGTAGCACCGCTGGATAAAAGAAGAGAACTTAACCCACTCATATACAGGACAGTAGAACTAAATAAGGATTGGAATTGGACCGGACTTGTATCATTAAGAGCAATTTGTTTTACATTGCACAGTTAATTCACCCACTGTTAACTTAAAAATTATTTAGTGCAGATTTAAAACATTTACAGTCTAAAGAGGCAAGTGTCTTAAAGCAGAAATGTACTAAACACGTGTCCTACCCTCTGGCCGAGGCTTTGGTCTCTCCAGACCTCCATCCTGCATCAGTTCAAAGGAGAAAGACACGTTGTGAACCTGAAGAAAGAGGGACAGGTCTGACACAAGGAATCTCCAGAGGAGACATGATCAATACTGTGCATATAGGCAAACACTATTACATACACATACAAGTACAGGTGGGGAAGTACAAACTGTACACCACCAAACACATCTCCCCGCTGATGAGAGAACATTGCTAAATCCTGCTAAATCCCACAGTACACTCTGGATCAATTCAATCATGTTACCACAGCTTCCTGTATCGGCAAACACAACACAGCTCTGCTCCGTAAGTCCATAAGCCTTCGGCAGCTGCTCAAACACTCTCACCCTCATTTATCAATGAATACACATCACCAGTGTCACTCAAAGCCCTCCAAAGTCCAAGAAAGTAATACTGGCATTGATAGGTAGATCTTTCATGGCACTACAAGTGTGAGAGTGACATGTACAATGTGGTTGTATGAACTGAACAAACAGCATTATTACAGCAGCGCAGCTGGAATAAGGAGAAGTACACATGGCAGTGTCATGCCGTGTTTTGTGACACTCGTAACACACACCAGGAGCGCATGAATTCAGTGCGAGACTACTGCAACGGGTGACTATGCCTGTATTTCAGAACTAGAACAGTGTATCCTGACATGTTTATGCGCATCAATTCGCCACCAGTGTGTGGGATTGCATAGCAAATAATGGGTGCAGCTGTTTTGATGCACCTCGTGTGCCACCAGTGTGTGCTGCCCTTAAGGTAACAAGACTTGTGGGCAATAAAAAAAGCTGCAAGAAGGGTGGAAAACCAATCGAAGGAAAGAAATAGTTAAAGCATGCAGCAGTGCATTCTGGTGCTTGTGCTACTTTCACAGGCCACCCTTGATAGTCCTTTAGGCACTCAACTACACTCACAAAATTGTATAGCCATCTCTGTGAAGACATTCCTTGACATAATGCATTCCCTAGACCATAACCCTACCCCAACTAAATGCATCACAACCCTTCCCCTAATCCTAACCTAACCTAAACCTAATTCTAACCTTGACCCCCAAACCAGGTCTTGACCCTCAAACAGCCCTTTGAAGGGGTCTGAGAAAGTGAGGACCAGCAAAAATGTCCTCACTTTCCCAAAATGTCCTCACTCTCATGGTTTAAAATTCAAACCGGTCCTCACACTGCTGGCCACACACACCCACACACCGAGTAATAGAGCTGAGCCTTGAAGCCAATCCAGCATTTCCCTGTGCGATAGGAGATTACAGATGCTGTGGGGCTGGTGCCTATTCTTCCGGGCCAGAAGTGTCTGTATGAGAACAGTTGTGTACATTGTAGCACTGATGCCCATTCGGCTTTGTAGCTTGGCAGGGGCTGCTGGCCAAGACCCAAACAAAAGGCTATTGTGCTGTCTTCACAGATTGCCTGTTCAGAATACTGTAGTACTACAGAGGGCACTGGAGAGAAGGAATGGCTCTGCACTGAATGAGCTCTGGGGAAAATGGATGGCATTTATCAAGCTACTGAGAGTCCTGGCTCCAAGTCTACGAGACTCCTCAGAAATGGGGCACTGATGTAGGAGTGAGTCTTAAACTATTGGTCAGGACCAAAGATGGCTCATGAACCTGTTTCTCATGGATTTCTTAAAGAAAAGTTTGCACTCATGGCCGAGCCTCCCACCTCCAAGTCTTCGTATCTGCTGCTCCAAACATCTCTCATATCTGTGTATTGTAATTTGTTAAACTCATGCATTCCGGTTACAGCTAAACCAGAGCCATTTAATAAAAGTCAACTCTTTTCTATATTCATTACTAGACAACACTGAAAGAGTGCAGACCTCCACCAATTTCCCCATAATGTCAATAAAAGCAATATTCTCTCATAATATAATTGCTTGACCATGAAAACCTACTGCTGGCATTTGGAAAGAGGCTGACACCATAATTAGCTTGAAAGTTGCATGACAGACATTCAGTCATTGGTTTAGGAGTAACAGTGAGTGGACTACGGGAAAAGTGGTGAAGACGTCACATTGCAGGTTTGTGTTCTGCTTGTTCAACAGCTGTTTGATAAACTGCTCATATAGTCTCTGTTGTGGACTGATCGTTGCACTGTGGAGAGATCCTTCACATTCTCTGCTCAGCTGTGTGTGTAAGTAGAGCGCGGCCCCGCCCTCCTCTAAATAGAGACGACACAGCACGAAATTGAGTGGAAAAAGGAGGACAGCCCGTGTCAACCTGTGAGGTTATGTCAGGTGACGGTTAAAGGATGCACGGGGTGTACTGCTTGTTGGGTTCTGACAGCTAGAATGTGCAGCTGGAACACCGGCGTCCTCACCGACATACTACCGTGCTTTGAACAAGATATAGCTGCTTGGTGCTGCTAGGTGGTTACTCAAAAAGTCAAAACTTAATAAAGTGGCATTTCCTTGTCGTAAATTGCATCTCAAAATAAACAGCATGACCAGCCCTTTCTAGTTGTGCTGGAATACTTGCTAGTCTGTGCAACCAACATTTGTGAGATAATGATAAGCCATCAAATGGCTGATGTGGACAGTCCTGACTATCCTGTGAAAAAAAAAAAAAAACCCAGCAGCTCCTGAAAAAACTCCTGGCAGAAACACTGAGATTCAGCTTTGTTGTGTAGTATTCATGAAATCACGTAATCACATGTTACCTTTTGGTCAAAATTTTCTGGTGTGAGGAAAAAGTTGTAGAGCGGCACAAAGTACCCCTCCAATAGCCCCATCAGCAACACTAGATAAACACCATCTGCAAACTGAAACAACAACAACAAGTACAGTCAGGCAAGCAGTCCAGCTGTGTGCTGCTGGGTCTTTTGTAAATGGCTCTCAGGGTAAATCTCAATTCCCTCACTTGCATCTTTTTCCTTGCGTCTTAGTCCCATCCACCTAAGATGCTAGGACAGAGGAATTGAGGAAACTCATTTGCAGAGACATGACATCCTTTCCACCAGTCCTTCATCTGACGTGTCCAATCAGCAACTGATTTTCTCATAAAGGGGCATGTCATTCAGAAAAGACTTTCTGCAAAGGATGCTTTCGTGTATGCTCACTTATGGCTCCTCCAGGCAGCCTCCTCGCTCCTCAGAGCAGGACTAAGAGCTCTGAGATGTCCTTGAGCCACCCCTGAATGGAACAACTTCTGCATCGAGTGAGAATCAAGGAGCAAGGAACACTCAAATAAGGGAACTGGGATTTACCCCCTGTGATTTAAAGGAAATGTTGAAACAAGTGTGAGTGAGCGGGATGTATGTTAATTTTTCAGCAGGTTTTTCCAGAACACTAAAATGTTAATGCCAAAATAAAGAATATGTTCAGATTGGCCTGCTGTTATCAGCAGTTACCTGTTAATATGAATACACCTACAAACATTAGTGATTATAGTGAAGTGCCCTTTTCCAAAGTTTAAGCAGTAGCAAATCATGTGGTAAGGAGCATACTGTAAATTTTACAGTACTATAAAACATTTTCACTTAAGCATCACTATACATTATATATTATACAGGACCTATGAATAGCTAAATGTTTTTCTCTTGTGTGCAGCTGTGTGGTGTACCTGTGTGTCCAATTCAGACACCTCGAGGTTGAGCTTGTTCAGGTGTTTGTTCACAAATGTGATCAATGTCTGAGAAAACACAAATGAAAATGTCGATATGCAAGCTGGTGACACGTCATACAATGTACATTTATACACCTTAATACTTTAAATGTAGAAAGATTCAAAAATACATGTTTGCACAATGCAGCTGTATCAGAGGACCTCACAACTGGGTCTAAACAGCTGAGAGGAACATGTGCTTTAAGAATGACATTTTTTGGGCACATTACTTTATGGTCAATAATGAACTTTCACACATAAGAATTTAATGTTGATGTCCAGTGACTTCTGTTCCTTCCCTGAAAATAACTGCATCAAGACCCAGATTAGTTTAGTAGAGCTGTAAAAGCAGGGATTTATGAAGACTGTACACAAAAACACAGTAACACAACTAACGAAACTAATCATATCAGACTATTTTCACTTTAAACAGCGGTGAACCGATCTACACAGACACCACTCCAGTCTCCACAGATATGGATTTTCTAATCCTTAGTCACAATCAGTGAAGTAAATTTAATATAAAGGCCCAGATTTTGATGTATTTGATCCATGATGGTGCCAGATACGGCCGACAAAAAGCCCCAATACCTTTTTGACAACATTCAGTTTATCTGGAGCATGGTCGAACAGGGTGTCGAAAGCATCACGCTCTGTGGAGATTGTTGATAAAAGGACAAGGGAACATTAACATTACAGAAACCTGAACCAGAAATGAAGAAAAAGAAAAAGAAATGAACATACCGTGTCTGCCAGAGAACGCCCTGAGAAAAAGAGGAAAGGAAATAGAAAGAGAGACAAAATATTGTCAAATATACTGCTCCTGCTTATTGCCAATTTCATGCTTGAATATTCACAGAAAACAAGGGGAAATAAAAGACAAGCGCTTCCGTTTCAATCACAGAGTAACGTAGAGAACGGAGGGATTATGTCACAGAAATGACAATGCACTAATGTAGCTAGGGTATCATATTTTAATTAACAAATACTGAAATAACCTGGGTACCATCAGTGAGATGGTCACAACAACCACATTGTGTAGTACAACGAATAAAGACGTGTCTGTGTCCATGCAGGGATTCTATGGGAATGGAAGGCCTCTGTCTATTATTACAATGTTAGCACTTTGGGGGATGTTGCTGTTGTTGGAAAGGGTCGGGTGTTTTTGGAGAGTAGGGAGCCGTGCAGTTTGAGTGTCCCTGAGGAAGAGATATCGCAGTGGGCAGGCCAGCAAGAAATGGCAGGCATACAGGCATGCACACGCACACACACACTCATGTTGTAATCTGTGATGGCAAAGGCAGGCGGGTATGGGCAATGGCACTAGTGCTGTGGTAATAACCGTATTTCTGTGGCCATGTGAGTGTTTGTGTTATTAACAGTGTATCTGTCTACCATGACAAAATGTGTGCGCTTGTTATCTCCCTCACTGCTGCTGTCAGGCTGCAGGACAGCCTCACAGCAAGAAAGAACAAATAGTGTGTGTGTGTGGTTTAAACTGTTTAGTTCTTCAGCTAATGGTGCCATCATACCTCTTGTTAAAATACAATGGTTGTCAAGTCATTACTGCACAACGTTTTGTGTTTGTGTAAAAAATAAAAAAAAAGCCCAAGTAAAACACTGGTCAAAATGTATCTGTCGCACTGAATGTCACAAACTGCTTGTTCCGCTCTGGTCAGATGTGTGGTTAAGTGTCCCTTGTGATTGGATTGTTTCTGACAGAGATCCCCTCCACCTTTATTTCATGCTTGGTTTATGAAAGCAGATGATAAAAAACTAATTTTGGTATTAATGTAGTACTGTGACTAGTATTAAAATTCATGATACCCTGCCAAGGATGTGTAATTTGTCATAATGAATCATGGAGGTTGTCATGATCCAGAGACTCAGCCAGGAAATACATGCTTATGTTGCAAAACTGATACATCCATTTCCAAAAATAGACTGAATTCTAGTCACTTGGCAGTTTTGGTCTTTGTGAGACTGGGTGAAATCTACAATGACGCATTGCCAGGAGATGCAAGTTCAGTCGGGTAGACTTCAAACTTCTGAATCCTATGACTAATTAGTCTGCATTTTAAAAGGGGGAACCCTGAAATCAGACTCAGCTTTGTATCAAACATTAAGATGTTTCTCTGGATCATAAAGGAAATGCTGTTTACCATTAGTCTTTTATTTTACTTCAACACTAAATCTGTGCTGTATTTAATGCATGTCATTAAACATCAGACTAAAAATACAAATAATAAATGTAAATGGTAAGTGGCACCATTTCCCCATGATTAGACCATATTAAAGAAAGTTTATTCAGGAAAACCAAGTTTTATAATACATTTGAACTCTGATGCCCAGATAACAATACTCTTATCAACCTGGCTAGTTTGTGGCATTTAATATTTAATAACAATACAAATGGATAGTGGACCGTATTTTAATTAGGCAAATTAGCTAAATCTACACATTACTACTGGGGAAGGTACTTAGATCCTTATAAAGGATTTCTTACACAGAGACCTTTTTGTTAATGCAGATACAATGTTTTGCAGACAGTAAATATGAGTAGGATTCTGCTTTTCACCAGCAATAGTGCATCTAAACATGTTGTGAGTTGTACAAAAGAGTCAGATGGCAGAGTGCAGGCCTGCTTACTCTGTGTTGCCAGTGATTTCCTCTTGAATTTGCCTGGACTGAAGAATGCCCTCTCTTTTCTGAAAGAGAAACAGTAAAGGAAGGATGATGCATGTATACAAAGGTGTGATTTTGTTTTTTCATTTTACTGAATATGGCTGAGATAAGAAAAAACAGGTGGTGACAAAGTGGAAAAGAGTCAAAGGTGGATTCACAGCAGCAGGGTGTGAGATATATATAGACTTCAGGAGAAAACCTCTAAAGCATCCACCACTGACCATCGACGGTGCTGTAGTGGAGAGAGTGAGCAGTACCAAGTTCCTGGGGGTGCATATTTCTGAGGACCTCTCCTGGACCAACACCATCACATCACTGGCCAAGAAAGCTCAAACACACCTCTACTTCCTTTGCACCCACCTCACCTGCAGAGCCATCAGCATTGCTGATGACACCTCCCACCCCGCACACTCCCACTTCAGACTCCTGCCTTCAGGGAGAAGGTATCAGTCTTCAGGCCCACTCCACCAGACTTACAAACAGCTTTATCCACCAGGCTGTGAGGATGCTGAACACTGTTCACTAACCTCCCCACCTCTGCCCCCTGTCCCTGGACTGTGACCCACCACAGAACATAAAAAGATGTAAAAAGACCACCCCTGCTGTTTGCACAAACTCAATACATTCCCCCTTTTTGTTATATGTAAATCTGCTGCTGCTTTTTTTGATCATATCTACTGCTGTTGTCCATGTACATCTCGTATGCTATTATGCACCTCATCACCTATGCCCCTGGTAACCACCTGACAATGTTCTTGTTATTACTTTCACTACTGTCACTGTTTGTACATGGTCTTGACTTTCTTCACAGCCTATATTAGGTTGTAGCATTTAGTTTATCCTTATTACTTTAATTTAGTTTTCATATTCCATTTATTCTGTGTTTATTCTACTTTAGTTTCTTAAATGGTATGGGCATTCAATGTTAGGTGAGAGAGAAACAGTATTTTGATTTTTCTGTATGTCCTGCTCATACAGCAAATTGACCATTAAAAAAAACTTTGATCTTTGATATACAATTGCATAAAACCAATGTTCTGAAGGAAACAGACTTCAAAAACAATGTGACACCCACCTGGACGACCACTACTTGAATAGAAACATGGTCAGGCAATCTGATTGGTGCTCTGAAGTGTTGCGATAGCGCCACCAGCAGGTGCAGGATGGCGACTATACTCTTAGCATGAACCGCTAGAGGAAAGAGAGAAATGAGTGTGAATTAATAACAGAAGAACAATAAAATAAAGTATTAACTAACAACAAATGCTATAAATGATGCAACAAGTTGGTGTGTGGATCTGTATTTGCACAGCCAAAATTAACCTTTTCACTTACATCTAACCATTTGCTTTAGCCAAATATTAAACCTTAAACATCTCAGTGTTTTGAAACATAAATATGACATCATCTTCTACTCATATATAGACACGTTAGCCACTTACTGCTGTTTCTAAAGATCTTTATGAAGCTGGTCTTTTGTATTTTTAATGACGTCTCTGTGTGAATACCTTGCTCTAGGCACTGGGCTGCAAAATAACAAACTGCATATTTTCTATTATTTTTCATCCTCCCACAAACTTAGAATAAAAAACATTTCCACAGCAAGGTCACATAACTTGGATGAAAAATACTAACACAAGATTCCAAAAGTTGCCTTGAAATGAAAATTAAAAAAGTCAGAAAAACACAAGCTTTTCTAAAGTAAAAATGCCAGAAAAACTAAACCACGCCTTTAGTCATTTGAACAAATATCATTAACTTTTGGATACACAAAACAATCAGGATCAATTAAGTGTCTAGAGCAAACCTTTGGTTGTGCCCCACGGTGATGGCAGATCACAGAGAGAAACCTAAAAGCCTTCATATACCTATTAGATCCTCACTGCATAAGAGGATCCAAATAAGTTACATGAGGAACGAGTGTTTTTCTACAGCTTCTGAATGGGGACGGGAGTAGGGACAAACAAAAGTGAATTGATTAAAAGAAAGCTTTTCAAATAAAAGGACAGCACAATCAATTACATTCCACCTATTCACCGTGCTCTTTAGCGTTTTTGAAGACATCTCGCCCAAATAGATTTTCAAGGACAAACTTCTTGCAGTGGTGCACTTCAGAATGTCATATTATTTGGTTTCATTTGATATGGCCTTTCTGTTATGCACTACTCTCACAAAATCAATTCCTCATATGAAAGCTTTTCTCTCGTGTCATCTATTTTTCTTACTCGTACAGTAAATCTGCTCCTTAGCCTCATGCCCCACATCCTCCTCCCCCATATCTCACATATATGTTACAGTTAACAAGATTAATTAAAAGCCAGCAGGCTGATAAAGAAGTGCCATTAAAGGAGAGGTGGTGAGCTTTAATGACATGCACGGTTACATTTGCTTTTCAATTTGGAAGCTTGCAGCTCAGTAAGATCCAATGGTAAGAGATTCAGTACATTCAGATATAATTCTTTAATGTGGAGATCTTACAACAACTTGGTATGTGGCTAGTGTTCTCTGTGCATGAAGTCAAAGATGAAGGCTATGCTTCTTGAATGAACAAATATCCACATGTCATTCTAAAGCTCCATTTGGATTGGATGTACTGTATTTCTCTAGGGGAGCTATTTGCTCTGGTATGTGTGTGTGTATGTGGGCAAACTTTTCACCCCTACCTCAGTGCTAATTACAGCCACAAATACCAACGGTTTATCTGTGAAGGTCTCAGCCCTCTTGCTATTTAAATCCTGTTGGAGAAGGGTCATTGTACTTTAAAGTGGACATCTGTGTTTTCACCATGGGAAGAGCTGCCTCTAAAAAGCCACTGAGTCTGTAAAAGCTTATCCAATGGGCTGTTGTAATTGTAGCTACAGATACTGGTCTTTGCTTTTGAACCCTGGTATTAGCCTATATTTATTTACATTTGGCAAACTGGCACCATTAAAAGAATGCCAAACTAACCATTAGTCATTTATGTTTGCAGTTTACCCATGGATCTACAAATATGAAACTGGAAAAATGTGATAATAACGAAGAAAATTATTTTCAGGCAAGTTATGAAGAACCATTTTGCTGTGGTTTCTGAGCAAATGAATGAATGAATGATAGACATCAGGAATAACGATATCCACAGGAAGTGTTAAGTCATACTGAATGTTTAAGTGGTATCAGGGCTGTTGTTACAAGTCATCTAGTCTAGATACTACTGGGCTGAGGGAGGGCTGTATTTGTAAGCATGTTTCCAGCTGGTGGTAGCTTCTGTCAGGGTTGTCCCTTGTCACCAACTGTATATGTGATTTTCATGGCCTGAACTTCGAGACACAGGCAACAAGAGGAGTGTGTCTGGTTTGGGAACCTCAGAACTGTGGTTCTGGTAGCTTCACTAGGCCGCGACCTCCAGCATGCACTGAGGCAGTTTGCAGCTGTGTGTGAAACAGCTGGGAGGAGAGTAAGCACCCTCTGGATAAGGACTGAGCTTATGCTCCTAGTGAAGGACCTTGGAGTCTTATTCACAAGTGAGGGTAAAATGAAACAGGAGTGAGATAAACAGATCGGTGCAGCATCAGCAGTAATGCAGACAAACTGGACTGCTGTGGTGAACAGAGACCTGAGGCAGAAGGCAAAGCTTTACTTTTGTCATACTTAGCTTCCTATTCGGGACAGTGACTTAATTTTGTTATCAAACATATGTTAAGCCTGATTTTTGCTCTTTCTTTGTCCTACTTGCTCTTTGGGAAGGAATGTGACCTCTTTGGCCTGATGGCCGCTGTTTTGAGCTTTTAGCTTTTGAGAACAACTCCGTGGCTAGCTGTTATGGTTGGAAAAACATTTCCTATAACCTTCACTAGGTGGGGCAAATGTACAGACTGACAACACTGGGTGGAGAAGCAGGAATAACATGGACATAACATTTATCTGAAAATAATGAATTCAAAGAGCTGGTACACAGAAACAAATGTATGCTTTTTGCATCTATAACAAAAGTTGTGACATTGATAAGAAACATCTCAACAATACCGATTGTGTGCATAATTTTCACTTGGTGATGTAATTATTGTTTATAGGGTTTTATCTTCTACTCTTTAACGTCTTTAACGTGTTGTTTCACTGACTCCATAATGTAAGTACTTCTACAATTACACAATGCAGTGCACCTCACTGTACTCTGTGCACTGTATTCTCAAAGGTCTAAAAAAACAGTAGTAAAATACTAAAAAACAACTAACAAGCATGAATGTGAAATCATTAAAGGCACGAGTCAGAGACTTAGCATTAGTACAGCTGTAAACAAAGTAACATATTAGAACAGTTCCTCACAGTCAACATTCCAGCGAATGCTCCTGGTGGAGACCTTGAGCGAGTCGTTGATGCGTTCTAAAACCGTCTGCAACTTCTGCTTCTGGGCGATCTCCGACTGGGTCACCTCAGCCACGTTCAGTTTCTCGCCTTCCAGCTTTTCTAAAGTACAAGCGAAGGCACAGACACACATGCAAATTCATATCAATAAGCTCAACATTTATGAACATGTATTTTTTTTAAATCAGTGTAGAGTTTACACCCATAGGCACACATAAAGGAATGGCATCTGTTGGTTATGTATGTGTCCCTTTGCCAAGTATAACAATGCAACTATAACAGTAGCAGCAAGTCCACATATGGTTCAAGTCCTCACCAAACAGTTTCTGCAGAACCTGCCCATCATAGAGATCTTCAGCCAGGTCCTTCACAATGATCCTTTCCCCCACCAGAACATCATTTATCCAGTCAATCAAAACCTACATGAGCAGAATAAGAAACAGATGACTCATCCTATAAACTTATTACATTATCTCAAAAGGTACTTATTGAAACAGCGGTCATAACCAACACCTTCATGTTTAAAATATTTATTTAAATTAGTTAAAATTAGATTTTCTGTCTGCTCTAATTATATCACAATAGTGAGGTGCTCGACATGCTTTGAGAAATGCTTGCAAATTTTATAAATCCGCAAACCTTCTGGAAGTTTCCTTTGCTGTGTCGTGCAAGTGTCAAGCTGCATGTGTCCAGCTATTTCATGGATTTTTTTGGAACGGGAGTCTGAGCCTTTGCTGGTCACTTAACGACTTTTTTGAAGCGCGAGCAGTGTTGATTAGGTGATATGCTGAAGAATCACTGTCTTGCTGGGATATAAATCGTTGCCCCAGTCTAATGTGTCTGGTAGCCTAACAAAAGCTCCCCTTACAAATTTCTGACAGCTTGACTCCAGTGATTGCTCACCACTCCTTGTGTGTGCTTGTTCCTATAGCTGATGCCTGCTCCACAGCATCGTGCTGCCACCTCAAATTTTAAAGTAGGCATGGTCCTACATGTGTGATGAGCTGTGCTTGATTACTCACAAAACCAAAACGGGAACACATTGCTGCACAGGAACATGCAGCAATGTTCAACTCTGAAATACTGTACATCTAAGATAAGAGGTTAAAGGGGTGGGCGATATTGCCAAAAAATTACATCTAGATATTTTCTGGGATTTTGTCAATTAACAATAAGCAGATATTTTACTACTACTAGGCTAGGCTACATGATGCAGTGAATGTGTAGACTCAGTTTTTTTTTGTAAAGTAGGCTAAGTGATGTCTGCTCACACATTAACTTAACAATTAAAATATTATACTAGATAATATACAGCTGATAAAATAAGTATTGAACACATCACCATTTTTCTCAGTAAATATATTTCTAAAGGTGCTGTTGACATGAAATTTTCACCAGATATCGGTAACAGCTCAAGTAATCCATACATACAAAGAAACCAAAACAACTCAGAAATTGAGTTATGCGTAATAAAATGGAACGACAGGGGAAAAAGTATTGAACAGACTTACTAAAATTTATTTAATAGCTCATACAACATAGCGCCCACCGAGGCAAACGTGTTTGCGCGTTCCACTCTTGAATGCTGGCTTTTTCTTCGTTTGCTTCTTTTTTGCTTTTTCTTTTTCTGCAGTTTGTTATGCACTGCTAACATACAACAGACAGGCATTTCTGGATATCGCCAACTCACAAAGCCACTGGGAATTTACTGGTTTCATAC
>NW_018127945.1:494850-496292 GCF_001952655.1 Monopterus albus | reverse complement strand
GCTCAGGCTGTTAAATGCTCAGTTCATTGTCATGAGTTCTGCAGGCTGCATCTAGGCAAGGTCAACTAAATTGCAGAGTCTGCCGGCAGGATGAATATTGTTAGTAGCATGATATGTTCAGCCGTAATCTTAATCATAATATCTTCCGAGGCTTACTGTTCGGACATGTCCCTGAATGTCCTGTATGTTTTTAGATACACACCACTAATCAACAGCCACACACTTTAATTTTCTCCATGTTTTGACTACTGCTCTGGTCAGCTGCCAAGCTGGCATATCAGGTGACGTCACGGTTTGACGTTGCCTGTGTAGGATGGGGCTAGCCCAACCAAGTGATTAAATTGTATAGGCTATTAGGTTCGGGGCTTTTTCATCTTCCGGGCTGCCTGAGCGCAGTACTGGAGGTGGAAGATGCCTGGACGTGTGATGTTAATTTTGCCTGTGATCCTTTGAATAAACCAGCACGGTTATATTTTTTATATATCCAAGTGGTCTGCGTCGTCTCTCAGAGTTCCTGGTTGAAAGGACTGGCCTGTATCTTTCAATACCACTGGAGCTACAACCCATTGTCCACTCCAGCGACAACAACAACAATGGCGAGGAAATCCACCATCGCCCTCGGGGAGCCCCCGGAGCACCAGGCACAAGCGAGCAAGCTGAAATCAGGAGAGCAACCCGGAGACGGAGACGCAAACGGGGCAGGCGAGGAGGACTCCATGCTAGGCTAAAAGCTCGCGCTACCCGACTACCATTACCTAGCCTCTTCCTACTTAATGTACAGTCTCTGGAAAACAAACTGGACAAGCTAAGGGCTAGGATTACAGCACAATGGGAAATCAAAGAATGCTGTGCTCTAGTTCTCAACAAGACTTGGCTTTCTGACAGAGTCCCAGACTCAGCGATTCAGCTACAAAAACAGACTCTACATCAAAGCGATCGCACTGCTGCTTCAGGGAAGGTAAAGGGAGGTGGTGTGTGTTTGTTCATTAATAACTCATAGTGTGAAGATGTACGGACTGTTTATAAGCACTGTTCGCCAGACAGAGTTTTTATTGCTGAAATGCCGGCCCTATTATCTAGCAAGAGAGCATAGTGCTGTGTTTCTGGCTGCTGTGTATGTTAGCCCAAGAGCTAATCCCTCTGTGGCTCTCAGCAAACTCTATGATGTCATCAACGCGCTAGAAACAGCGCACCCCGATATTTATCGCTGCAGGCAACTTTAACCAGTGCAATTTAAAGACTTTACTCCCCAAATATTACCAACATGTGAACATTCCCACTCGGGGCAAGAAATATCTGGATCATGTTTACAGTAACATACATGGTGCATACAGGGCCGCACCCCGCCCCCACCTTGGCCACTCAGACCACATTTCTTTGTTCCTGTATCCAGCTTACAGACAAAGACCTTGTCACCAAACAAATTAAACTCTGGACCCCAG
>NW_018127945.1:488929-493099 GCF_001952655.1 Monopterus albus | reverse complement strand
GCAAGCACCTGCAGAGAGTGGTAAAGACTGCGGAGAAGATCACCAGGACTCCACTGCCCTCTCTGCAGAGCATTTACCACCACAGGGTGCACAGGAAAGCTGCCTCCATCCTCAAAGACCCCACCCACCCCCAGCACGGACTGCTCAATTCTTTGCCCTCTGGCCGGAGGTTCAGAAGTGTGAAATGCAGGACCACTAGACTGAAAAACTCTTTCTTTCCCTCTGCCATCAGACTCCTAAACAGCTGAGGAGTTTATTACCAGGAAATACGTCATGTACTGTCGACCTGTACTGTTTACATTCTCAGTTTGCACATTGACTGTTGACTGCTGCACATGCTGCTCCCATGCAACATACATTCTGTTATATTCTTATATATTTTATTATATTGCTGCATTTGCTGCTTAAAGTGCCTTAGATTTTGTGTTACTTATTTATCTACTTTATATTTCATTTGTAATTTGTGGCATTCATGCGGACGACAAAGTAAGAATTTCATTGTACAGGGAAACACGTTTCCTAACTGTGCATATGACAAATAAACACTTTGAACTTTGAAAAGCCTTTGTTGGTAATGACAGCTTCAAGACGTGTTCTGTATGGAGAAACTAGTCACATGCATTGCTCAGGTGTGAGTTTGGCGCATTCTTCCACACAAACAGTCTTCAAATCTTCCGTGGGCCTCTTTTATGAACTCTGACCTTTAGTTCCTTCCATAGATTTTCTATTGGATTCAAGACAGGTGATTGGCTGGGCCATTCTAGCAACTTTGTTTTCTTTCTCTGAAACCAATTGAGAGTTTCCTTGGCTGTGTGTTTGGGATCATTGTCTTGCTGAAATGTCCACCCTTGTTTCATCTTCATCATCCTGGTAGATGGCAGTATATTTCTTTTATCAAGAATGTCTGGGTACATTTGTCGATTCATCCTTTCTTCAATTATATGAAGTTTGCCAGTGCCGTATGCTGGAAAACAGCCCCACACCATGTTTCCACCTCCAAACTTCACTGTTGGTATGGTGTTTTTGGGGTGATGTGCAGTGCCATTTGACCTCCAAACATGGTGTGTATTATGGCATCCAAAGAGTTCAATTTTGGTCTCATCTGACCAGACTATATTCTCCCAGTATTTCACAGGCTTATCTAAATGTTGTGCAGCAAACTTTAAACAAGCTTCAGCATGCTTTTTCTTAAGCAATGGAGTCTTGCATGGTGAGCGTGCATACAGGCCATGGCGGCTGAGTTCATTACTTATTGTTTTCTTTGAAACAATTGTACCTGCTAATTCCAGGTCTTTCTGAAGCTCTCCACAAGTGGTCCTTGGCTCTTGGACAACTCTTCTGATAATTCTTTTCACTCCTCTGTGAGAAATCTTGTGAGGAGCACCTGGTTATGGCCAGTTTATGGTGAAATGATGTTCTTTCCACTTCCAGATTATGGCCCCAACAGTGCTCACTGGAACATTCAGAAGTTTAGAAATCCTTCTGTAACCAATGCCATCAGTATTTGCAACAATAAGGTTGCAAAGGTCTTGAGAGTGCTCTCTGCTTTTACCCATCATGAGATGTGTTTTGTGTAACACCTTGGTAATGAGACATCTTTTTATAAGCCATCAGTTGGGACTGAACCAGCTGATATTAATTTCTACTGACAAGGGGCAGGATTGCTTTCTAATTACTGATACATTTCAGCTGGTGTCTTGGCTTTCCATGCCTTTTTGCACCTCCCTTCATGTACTTTTTCCCTGTGTCATACCATTTTATTACACATAACTTAATTTCTGAACTTAATTGTTTTGCTTTCTTTGTATGTATGGATTACTTGGGCTATTACCGACATCTCCAGAAAATTTCACGTCAACAGCACCTTTAGAAATACTGTATATTTACCGAGAAAAATGGTAATGTGTTCAATACTTATTTTACCGGCTGTATATCCCACACCCCAATGGTCAGTTCAAAAACAAACCTGACCTTCATGAGCTCCTGCAGTTTGCGGTCATTCTTCGAGTTGGGGTCGACCATGGTGCGAACTTCATTCTCCTCTAAAGGATAAGCATAAACAGGACAAATGCTGAGGAGAAACAGCTTTTTATTTAAATCTGGAAGAATAACATCACAGCTCCTACAAAAACAGCATGTCAGATAAACAGTCTTCTGAGAAAGCCTTTCCCCCCCCCACAAGTCACACAGTGGTATGGTAAGACTGATCAATATTAAAGAAGTGGTGACATGCTCACCACATAATTGGTGCATTACAGTCATTTTCTGTACTGTAAGCAATTTGATTACACTTGCAGTATTATTACAGGGGTGTAACAGACCTAACTTTACACATATTGTATTATCAATGTCAAGAACCATTTGTACAGTAGGTACAATTTGGATTAGCCCTTTACAATCTCAATAGTCTAACACAGTCTTACACTGGTCTATGTCCCAGCCACAGACTGTATATAAAAAACGATCCTCCCAGAAGTGACGCCGCCACAAACCGATCGTCCCCTGGTGCCTGCTTGGAGTAGAGATCAGAAACCCCACCCCTTTCATGTTAGCAGATGGGACATGAGCCAAATTTAAAAACTCAAAGTACAAATCAAAAAACATATCTCCTGAGGTAGATATCATGCTGATGTGTGTGCAAGTGGTTATTTTTCTGATAGATTTGTTTTTAATAAGTTATGTGATGATAAAAAAAGGGTGTAATTTGGTATTTTGATTTGACAACTTTGATTGGTGGCCTGACACTGCGGCTCCATCTCTGGTTGCTACAGCGCAGAATCTGATTGCAAAATTTTACCTTCACCTTTGAATCATGGCCATGAAGCGGTGACATGTCATCCATCATACGGTCTATGGTCCCAGCACACATAGAACACAACGCCCAATGTGTGTTTGCACAACAAAAAGATTTGGCACTATGTTTGTCAAAATGCATAAACATCGATATTTATATCTGAAACATTGTTTTATATCTTTATGAACTTTAAGTTTTATAATGATTCAATCTTTCATTAAAACATGTTTTTCCCTTCACTATCACTATATAGTGTAAAAGTTTCCAAAGACCTTAAACTACAAAAAGCAAAAACATGGTTTGTACACTGTGCAAAGTTTCATTGGCATACCACAGCAGCACTATCGCTCTGCACAAGCACCTAAAGAGAAAACACACAGGTGCTATTTTGGATAATGTAGAGTCAGAAAAGGCAAAACGCTTGCAAGCGTTGTCTAATCATGTCATTTTAACAAGCTCACCCCACTAATAGTAGGCTAATTTAATAACTTCTGTTTTTGTAGGTGCTGTGTTTGAAAAAATGTTGAAGCTTAACTTGCATTGATTGACTGTGCCAGTGTGTGTTTGTGTTCATGCTTTCTTTTATACAGTCTATGGTTCATGTTTTGTTTGTTGGGACATGTACCCTTTTGTCATAAAGTGTAGATTGTAGAAACTTTAGATTAATTGACTAGTTGATAAAATAGCTGATAGATTAATCAACAGAAAAACAACTGTGAAAATTGATGGTTATCATACCATGCACATTTACCTATTACTGGTGTTGAAGAAAAAATGCAATGCATGTGCACCTCTCTTCCCTGACTGCCTGTCAGACTCCACAACAGGCACCACATGCACACATGCAGTGGACAAATGACAGAGGGAAGGAGGTTTAAATCAACTAAAGCCAATTAACCAAAACAGAAATTTAAATCTGCAGCGCAGGATTAGTTTGGATAGACCATAAACAAACACCTTCGAGAACACCATCTCTCTGTACAGGTCAAAGTATGTGTCCCATTTATAACTTTAATCCCAAACAACTAAGTGGGTGTGTGTGTGTGTGTG
This sequence comes from Monopterus albus, assembly GCF_001952655.1. Classification (NCBI taxonomy): domain Eukaryota; kingdom Metazoa; phylum Chordata; class Actinopteri; order Synbranchiformes; family Synbranchidae; genus Monopterus; species Monopterus albus. The sequence goes on along the minus strand of NW_018127945.1, from coordinate 489,255 downwards.
TGTGTGTGTGTGTGTGTGTGTGTGTACCAAGTGTAGCTGTTTACCTAGCATTGTGTCTTCAGGGTCCAGCTCATAGTGAGAAGGGCTGAGAGGAAGGTTGATGGCATTTATCCCCTCTTCCTGAAGCTCAGACACTACAAGAAAGAAGATGAAACATCAGATTCATTTAGATCGCACAGGACAGATGTCAGGTTCATCACATCTTTGCTCTTTTCTGTTTCTGATATGTGTTAATAAACAAACCAGCTTTTAAAATGATAACCTGCTGTCATCCCATAAAAACACAGACCTATGGTGTTTGACTCTCAGTCTTTTCTGACATCCTT
>NW_018127945.1:478860-488871 GCF_001952655.1 Monopterus albus | reverse complement strand
TGTAAATGTTGAATAACAAATATACTGCTTTGATTATTTTTATAGTGGACTGATCATTTGTTTCGTCTACAGAAGGACAGAAAATAATGGAAACCATTCATGAAATTTCCTAGAGCCCAAGTGATAGCTTCAAATGGCTCATTTTGTTCAACCAGTGGTCCAAAATCCTAAAAATGTTCCCATGACTCCACAAACAACCATTAGCAGACCCTCCGTTGAGAGCCATTTGACGTCAGACATATGCGGACTGGTGTTGCTTCCTGCTTCTCAGCAGGCTTTAGACAAGCCCAGCATGCCATTCTTCTCAGTGTGTCAGATACCCAAGGAGGCTTGATCACAGCTGATCTGTGCATGTCAGACTGTGTGTGTGTGTGTATGAAAAGAGCATGGAGTGTACATTCTGTGCATTATTCTGTCTTCACTGGAACACAGTCCTTTTAATCAACACCATCCACAAATGCTCTGTGCAGTTACTCTGCATGAGCACACGGACATGCATATCACATCGCACAGGCATGGTGTAGATGAATATACCAGTGACACATGTACCACCGCTCCACCAACATAACCACCACTGCACCAGATACAATACCAGTTCTACTCAAAGACAAGGCTCTTTGCTTTCTTTTCTCTGACACCAAAAACACACAGCCCTTCTTCCACTGCATAACACATACAACTGAACAAAACCATTATGTACACATTAGGCTCTCGGGTTGCTTATGTGTGCAGAACGTGACTCTGGGGACTATTTCCACAAAGTGAAAGTAACAAGAAATATCAATACCAACAGCAAGTGCAGGCAATAATGCAAGTGCCATTGCTCTCCACTTATGTTATGGAAATCAATGAAAACACTACCATGCCGTAAAGTCCACTACTCACAGTACGCTGTGTACAGATGACATTCCTGAAAGTGAAATACACTGAAGCAAACCATTCTCCGCAGCCTTAAATATCATTAAGATGTCTTGAGATCACCGTGCATGAAAAGTGACATAAGAACAATAGAGAAAAGAGTTAATCCATTAACAGTTAAATAAAACCTCCAGATTAAGGATGAATGGATGTTATCTTATTTAAATTCATACTAAGGGTCCTAGAGACTCATTTTACAGAGCTATGAAAGGGCTGCTGGGTTTATAGCTAGGTATATAATTGTTAAACAATATAATTAAATATATAACAGAACCATGGGTTCTTGGCAAAAGTCAAACCAAGAACCTCTGACATCAGATATACAACAAAAACAGGTTGGAGTACATCTCAAAATGCTAACATGGTTTACAAATATGTTAAGAATAATTCAAATTGTGTATATTTCATAGTGAAATGGGAATGAGAATTAAATATAAACACATCAGAGGAAGACTGGCGTGTTATATGTGTCATACACAAATCAACCTACAAACTCCAGGGAATGAAAGGAACTATGTGCGAGTCATTCTGGGCTTTGACGACAACAAGATAACAGAGGAAAGAAGGAACAGAAGAACAATGTTGAACAGTGGATAGTGCTGGGTATCCAACTCTGATACTTTTATGGCATTGACTGAATTACTGCAGTACCGTCACTTTTAGTTATTGATGTTAATGTTAACAGAACTTAAGGTTGTGCTAAACAGGTTTACTTTTTATCTTATGAATCTGCTTTGAGCGCACAATAAAGATAATGATCTAAACCACACACATACACAGTCAAGGACAAAAATGATGACACCCCTGCATTTCAGATAACACACCACTTCTCACAGAAAACTGTTGCAATCACACATTTTTTGGTATTCTCATGTTTATTTCTTTTGTTTGCAATGCAAGACCCAAATCTGACACATTCCACACAGAACTCCAAAAATGGACTGGGCAGAATTATTTCAAAATCATCAAACAGTTGTATTTCCAGCATGTGATGCTCCTTTAATTAGTAATGAAACTTATCTGTAGCATTCAACAGGTGCTTATAATATAGAAATCACACTTGCAACCAGTTAAAAATGGAGAAAGATTGACTCAACCTTTGTGTCATGTTGACCACACTGAGAATGGAGAAAAGAAAGACGAGCAAAGAATTGTCTGAGAATTTGAGAACCACAATAGTGGAAAATCTTGGACAATCTCCAGGCTACCTATCCAGAGATCTGGCTCTTCTTGTGTCCACTGTGCACAACATTGTCAAGAAGCTTGCAGCCCATGGCGCTGTAGCTAATCTCTGGACGAAAGATTGCAATGAAGGATTGTTTGAATGTTGGATAAAGAACATCGATCAATACAAATTCAAGATGACCTGCAGGTACAGGGTGCAACAGTGTCAGCTCGCACTATTCTTCGCCATCTGAATGAAGGGACACTATGGTAGGAGACCCAAGGGGCCCCACTGCTGGCACGGAGACATAAAAAAAGCCAGACGGGTGTTTGCCAAAACTTACCAGAGGAAGCCACAGTCCTTCTGGGACAGTTGAGACAAAAATAGAGCTTTTTGATTGAGCACATCTTTATACTATTTTCAGCAAACAAAATGAGGCCTTTAAAGAAAAGAACACGGTCCCTACAGTCAAACATGGTGGAGGTTCGCTGAGGTTTGCTCTGCTGCTTCAAGCACTGGATGTCTTCACTGTGGCATTATGAAATCTGACTATCGATGAGTTCTGGGGCACAATGTAGGGCTCACTGTTAGAAAGCTGGGTCTCTGTCAGAGGTCATGGTCTTACAGCAGGACAATGGCTCAAAGCAGACTTCAAAAAACACCCAGAAATGGTTTCAGACAATGAGCTGGAAAGTTCTGAAGTGGCCAGCAATGAGTCTAGATCTAAATCTAGACATAGAGCACCTGTGGAGAAATCTCAAAACAGCAGCTGGGAGAAGGAACCCTTTAAATCTGAGAGATCTGGAGCAGCTGGCAAAAGAAGAGTTGTCTAAAATTCCAGTAGAGAGGTGGTTACAGGAAGTGTTCAGTTCAGTTATTTTGTCTAAAGGGTGGGCTACCAGATATTAAGGAGAGAGTGTCAATAATTCTGCCCAGTCCATTTTTGGAGTTCTGTGTGGAACATTTCAGATTTGGCTTTTTTCTCTGCATTTTTGTGTTGTTCCAATGCAAACAAACAAACAAACAAAAAAAAAAACGTGGTGTGTTTTCTGACAGGAATGCAGGGGTGAAAATACTTTAGGCCATGATGCTTTTCTGTATTTATAAGCATCGCTAGGGTTTATTTCTGATACCAGTGCTAAAACAATACTTTTTAAATGGCGCCGGTGCCTAAACGGTACCAAAACAGATTCTTTAAAAAAAAAAAAAAAGGTGATAAATTGAAGGCTGATGATATTACAAACATTCCAATTCATTCCCAGCTGAGATAAATGTAACACAGCATACAGTATAATGACAGCGTTAGCACATTGTGTGTTGTTGCTTGTATCGTCCCTTTCACAGCACCAGAGTGCAAATATTTCAATCAACAGGCATCTAAGTGGCACCAAAATGAGTCGCAATTTTGACTAGTCATATTGCTCTCATCTGTTTGCTCACAGATCTTTATCCTGATATTCTCCCTTGCAATACAGAGGAGGAAGAATCATCTGTTGTGGCTCATCCATCACCTCAGTGCTTCTGCTGTTACATGCAGCATCAGGCAGTGTCATTTGGGCTAATGATCTGTTCCACCTCCATGCTAAAAAATCCTCCTTAACTGGACTAAATACAGTGGTAGGAATGTTCTCAACATCCTTGGTTGATGTGGGACACTCCCCATAAGTGAAGTTCATGTTTCCCCTGACAACCAATCTATCAATTTACTGTAGCAAACTTAGTGATGGTAGGCTGAACACCGACGCTTCGAAGCACTTCAAATACTCAGGGCAGAGGAAAGTGAACCTTTCTGTTTTGACTTGTATATGGAAAGCCCTTTTAGCATTAAATAGGTGGACAGGGTTTACATTTAAGATTAAGATATCGGCAATGTATTTATGACTAGTCAAAACTATAAGATATCTGCAATTAAATTTTGACAACATAAAATTCAAATTAAAGATATAGTATCTGCTATTACATTTTGACTAGTAAGAATTCCTCACTGACGTGAATGGGAAAACTACTTTAAAGTTTCTACAACTGAATTCTGCTGACCTGAAATGTGAACTTCAGATATCTGTACTAGTTAAAATTCAAATTTAATTTATTGGGATTTTGACTCGTCATAATTCCAGTTAGATATATTTCATTTGGCACATTTCAAAGATTATTATATTTTTGTATATCACAAATTAAGATTCACTAGGTGAAATTCATTTGCAGATATCTTAAATCTGAGTTTTGACTAGTCATAATTACTTTTAAGATATCTAACATGATATTATGGATATCCTTTAAAGGTATTTATGGACATAACAAAGAGAGTGACTATCCGTAACTGCAATTCAGATATCTATATCTGCATTTTGACTAGTCAAATTTGCAATGCCTCTGGTCAAAACTATAATTTTAGATCTCTACAATTACATTCGACTAGCAAGAATGACAGTTCAAGATATCTACAGGTCCGCTGTGGATATCCACATTCACCTTGGTCATGTGATTTTGGATGTCCGAAATGACATCACATTTTAATAATTAGCAGATAAACAGAATTCATATTACAGATAACTACAATGTATTGACAACTAGTTAATACTATAAGATACCTGCAATTCAATTCTTGAATTACAGGTATCTGCTATTACATTTTGACAAGTAAGAATTCCTCACTGACTAAAATGTGAAAACTAATAAGATCTACAATTCAATCCAGCCTATCTGAAATGTGAATTCCAGATATGTATATTTACCTTCCGACTAGTCAAAACTCAAATTAAAGATATCTTTAATGGGATTTTGACTAGTCAGAACTCCCTTTAGGATATCCAAAATGACATCACAGACAACAATGTGGTGTTTTAGCTTCTTTTTTTAAATATATTTATAATGTAATTATGAATAGTCAGAACTGAAATCCAAAAAGATAATTTGGATATCTTTTAAAAGTGCAGAATTAAAGATATCTGTAATAGCAATTATGACATATGTGGTTTCGGGGCACATATCGATAAATGAACCATGTTTTGCTTCAAATGGCGGGAAAGCATTGGATGCTTAAATGGGGCTCCATCTTTCTATCAGTACCAGGGGTCTTCAACCAGTGGTTTGTGGCCCCTGGTGGCCCGGGAAGACATTGAAAGTCGGTCCTTGACCATGCATTCAATAATGTTGTTTCACTGTAGAAATCTTTTTTTTAATGTATTTTCATGCATTACTTAGTTTCTGAATACTCAAATTCATGCCAATATATAAAAAAGACAAGGTGACTTTCACAATTAAAAAACAGCGACTATCCAGTATATCCACACCACAAAGTGGTCCTCGGGTTACTTTTTAGTCAGAATGGTGGTCCATGGCTCACAATTAGTTGAACACTCCTATTTTATACAGTTGCTTTGCATAGTATTCACACCGCTTTACGTTTTGCACGTTTTACTCCACTGTAAATTTATTTAGAAATGGGAAAAAAAACACAATCTACAATACAGTAAAATGTGCAAAACATGAATGAGTGTGAATACTTTCTGTATCTATGATATATGCAGATGATATTTGATATGCTGTCAATATAAGACTGAATAGGACTCGTGGGAATCCTCAGTGTCCTCATGACACATCATCCGGGCCAGTGTTTGTTTAAACTTGATTAAATAAAGGCGTCAACAAAATGCTACTCAGCTGTGTGATACATACATGTCCAGAAAGAATGCATGCTAATGTTGTGTCCTACCTGGAGGGCAGAGCGCTCCACAGCCCATGTCTGTCTGTCTCTGTCCCCCAGTCTCAAGCATCTTCTCCTGGCTAGCAGGACCAGCTTTTGCAGCTCATCGTCCACAGGTCTCTAACATAAATCCTGACCCTGATATAAATCTGGCTCAATTTCCACAGAGGATATAGAATTCTATATTACCTCTCCTGTTTACTGTGCTGCGTTTTCTTTTGGCACACTGCACACAGTCTGCGTCTGTCTGTAAGCAGTACACGGTGCTCGCTATTGCTCTCAAGCTCCCTGACCTTTTCGTCTCTTTCACACCGTCTCTCCATCACCGTCTCTCCATCACCATCCTATAGCACTCCTTCTCATCCTGCAGGCATTATTCCTGTTCAAGCCGGTGGCCCCTCTTTCCTCGGCACATGCAGCAACCACCATAAACATCACAAGGACTTAAATTTAATCAGTTATCAACACAAGAATGACCAACCCATATTTTTCATCAAATCACGAAACACACTGCAGACAACCTAAGGACTTAAATTTAATCAGTTATCAACACAAGAATGACCAACCCATATTTTTCATCAAATCATGAAACACACTGCAGACAACCTACACATTGCATTCAGTGTGTGTGTGTGAGAAGTGAACATGAGCCAGCGTGAATATAATGTGATTGCATGCATGTCCTGTGGATGAAAAAACAACATAAAATGGGGCTCAGCTGTGCAACTGCATCCTGAATAGCACAAAGTAATCACTTAATTGAAGGATACCTTTCTCATTCCATGGCCTGGCCATCAACAATGAATGTCAGGCTCACTGGAGCCTGCTGTATTCTCCAAGTCGCATGGCTATAAACTGAAAAAGAAGCTTTTAGACCATGCTTACTTAGAAAACATTCTTGGTAGTTAAAGTCCAACATAGCAAGGTTTCTACAGTACTATGCTGAAAGATGAAGTGCACTGCAGTGAATCCTTAGGTCCTCCAGAGCTACTGTTCTGTATCTGACCATGACCTCTGACCTGTGACCATGCTCTGGGAATCAACCTAAAAGCCTTTCCCCAGGAGGGATATCATTAGCTATTTCGGTTCCCCCTCACCCAGCCTCCCTCCCGCTCCACTCAGGGCCTGTTTACTCTTGCCTCATTCCTCACATATTACCGTAGTAGCGGATTCAATACCTTACATGGAGACGGACACAGCCCGTGGCCATGAAAACACACACAAGGTCAACCTTGTGCTTTCTTTTCTTTCAATGTATATTCAAAGCTGAATTCTAATTTAAACGTGTCAACTCAATGAACTGAGGGTGCGTAATAATGTTGGGTTTTGATTATAATGTGAAATATTACCAAATATATTTTCACTTGTCACAGTTGACTTTTGAAACCAGCGCAGTAAAACTACTCAACAACCGCTCTAGTGGTTTGTTGCTCGTTGTTTTGCTAGCTGTTTACCTTCTTTAGCCTTTTTCCTTCTTGCCAAAGTTCCACCAAGTTTGCCCAGAAAAGAGTCGTCTTTCTTTCTGGAAGACGGCGATTTGGGCGTCGGAGACTTCGGAGAGGACGGGGACTTCTGAGGCGAAGAAGCCATGGTCGTAACGAAAATGTAATCCGGGACACTTCACATAAAAACTGCCTGACTTGACGTGGAAATGAAAGTTGGTGGGATGTCAAGTAAAGAAGAAGAAAAAAAAAGGAAAATCACCGTCCACTCCCTAAAACGGAAACGGAATTCCAGGCATGATTTTGTCCCGAGGCTGGCTGGTGGGAGGCCCCTCCTCTGCGGAGGAGGGCCGGGACAGCAGGCAGGACGATGACCGCGGAACATCAGGAAAGGACGAAGCACTTTTTCCTTTGGGGGACAATGTTTTTCTTTTCAGTTTGCCAGCTTCTCAAAGTTTGGCAAAATGTGAGACTTTTTGCACCAGTCAAGTACTTCAATTAGCCTAAATATATAAAATGCTAAAGAATTCAGCTCTTACTTATTAAATAAGTTTCATAATAGGGTGCTCATGTTGAGTTATCCCGACCCTCTCTCATTAAAAAAAGACGTATGGATGTTAATACTCAATTTTAAATTCAATTTTATTAGTTTTTTTTATTTATAAGGCTTGAAGAAGCACATAACCAAAATGTACAGAAATCTCAGTTTAGAGTTTTTCATGAAAACACATTTTGTGATATACACATTTATTAAATTTGTGCTTATTAGTTTAAACCATAATCAAAACATAGCATTTACAGCCAAGGGGCCACATGATAAATGTGGATCTTTGTGTGAGGATTAAAACCCATGTAAACACATTATTCATGTCATGTAGGAAGTACCTGTAACTTCCACTCACAGCCTATAGAGTAGGTTAAAACCAGCAAAATGGAACAATCACAGTCTGGCAGTCAGAGAAAATCCATTCTGAATTAGGAGCATAGAAGAAGAATACATGCTACCAGGTAAGTACAAATATCTGGCAGCTAGAATGATATTTCTCCAGCTTCCTTGCCATCTGTGTGTAAATACACATTTTTTAAGCTAATTTTATTTCACATTGTTCCAGCACAAAGTTTAAAAAATCAACATTAAATATACACTTACACAGATAGCTACAATGACATCTAGATTTATGACATTTAAATTAATTCACTGTGCAAAACACAAACATGAGGGAAAGTGATGAGTTGTTCCAAGCGCTGTCCAGTGATGCTGTACAGTGTTACAGTAATAAGACATCAGTCACAGTTCCAATGTCATGGATGCAAGCCCTTTAAACAGTAGTTGACTAATCAGTTTGGTTCATGAGGTGTGTATACATTTTACAAGGCAGTCATTCACATTATTATAGATGGTTAAGCATATTGTACATCCAGTTTCGGGTCAGTGTCAGCCTGAGTCATGACAGATTACACTTGTGACCATAGAGGTCAAAAAACCTTAATGGCAGAGAAGTTATTAGCCCTCATGGCCGTACAGGAAGTAATCAGCTCAGGCTCCATTCCTCCTCAGCCTCTGTGCTCAGCATACCCACACAAAGTGAGACTAGATGAAGCCTGGCTGCTGTCTTTAGACTGAATAAACACCTAGACTTTCATGACATTTCTTTTGTAACATTTTCTAGATTGGTAGCTTTACAAGTGCAAGTCAGACACAAACTATTATGGTAAAATTTCACGCAGTTTTTTTTTTTTTAAGATAGTGTTGTGTGGTCTTACAGTACTATCCATCCTGCTCGTCACTGCTGAGGTGCTCAACATTCAACTCACACTACAGCTTCTCCAGCCCCCAGCTGTCATCCTCCTGGGCCCAGTGGAATTCATAGCCCTTAGACAGCACTAGGCTCTCTAGGTCCCTGTCCTCGGCCCTCTCCTTCAGCCGCTGCTCCTCCAGCAGAGAGACTAACATGTCTCGTTTCTCCACCATCCTCACCATCGCCGACAAGATCTCGTGCTCCTTCTGGAGCTCAGAAGCACTCTTCTTTGTATCTGGATTAAGCCACAAATAATTGTAAGTACTATAATGTCTAACTAACCGTTTGTGTTTTTGTCTGTGCACGGCCTACCCTCTATTGCCATTCTGCGTCGTAGCTCTTGTTGCAGTCGGCTCTGGGTATCCTCCAGTTCAAGCTCCTGGGCACTAAGACAGAGAGGAAGACTGGGTCACATATACAAAGGAACACGAGGAATTGCAACATTCTATATTTTCTTTGTCTTTCATTTGTGTGTGTGATCAGATGCCATCACATACAAGATCAGGAGTTCAGACTCATAGCGCGCCAATCTGTTCTTCTCCAGAACAAGTTTAAACCAGGACTGATAGAGCTGGGACTCATCACTGTCATCTGTCTGAGATGATTCTGGGAAGGAAGGAGAGGGAATGAATAAGGAAGGAAGGAAGGATCAAGGGAGATAGATAAGGGTGCAGGCAGCATTGTTGAGAGGGGACGGAAGAAGGCAGGATGGAGAGAACAAGTATTTCAACAACAAAATTCTGTAGTTTTATATTAATTGCGTAAAGAAAAACATCATACTGAAATAAAACCTCAAACACATACACGAGGCATCTGCTTTGCTTCAATGTGACAAAACCTCACTTGAATCAAATGAATCTAGTGTGAAAGCAGGCCTAAAGGACAGGTGCTGGTAATGACAATCTGAATCAAACATGAGAAAGGTGACTGCACACTGAAAGGTGTCATGGAGATATATATATATATATATATGTATATATA
>NW_018127945.1:467394-478159 GCF_001952655.1 Monopterus albus | reverse complement strand
TTGGGGTGAAACCCGCCGTGCATTGTAAGGAACTTCCTTGTCTTGATGTCAGTGGCCTCTATCTCCTCCTTTGGCCAGGTTATTATGCCAGTATCCTAGTGGTGTGGATCACTAAGTCACTCCTTGTTACCATTCGACCACACTTATCCAGTCCGAATGACATTCCAATGTCCTGGTTGTAGATCCCTGGTGGTGTGGATCAGTGAGTCGATGTCTCGGTCACTCCTGGCATACAGCTTAATGTCATCCATGTAGAGGAGGTGGCTGATGGTTGCTCCATTCTGCAGTCGGTATCTGTAACCACTCTTGCTTATGATCTGGCTGATGGGGTTCAGCCCTATGCAGAACAGCAGCGGGGACAGAGCATCTCCTTGGTAGATACCGCACTTGATGATGACTTGTGTAATTGGCTTGAAGTCGGCCTGTAGGGTTGTTTTCCACATTCCCATTGAGTTCTTGATGAAGGCTCTTAGAGTCCTGTCGATGTTGTACAGTTCCAAGCATTCCAGGATCCATGTGTGAGGCATTGAGTCATAGGTTTTCTTTTAGTCAATCCAGGCAGTGCACAGGTTGGTGTGCCTGGTCTTGAAGTCTCGAGTGACTACTTTATCAACCAGTAGCTGGTGCTTTGCTCGTCAGGTGTTACTACCAATTCCTTTCTAGGCACTGCTCGTGTATTGAGCCATGTGCCTGCTCATCTTAGCTGCTATGATGCCTGACAGGAGCTTCCATGTTGTGTGAAAAATTCCTACCAGTGGCTAACACTTTAACCCACTGGTCTTCTTAAAAGCAAATTTGCTAACAAGCATTTTGTTGACAAGCAAATGTTTGCGTGCTCACATTTCACACCTGTAATCTATCTATAATTAGTGACATCATCAGTAAATTCACACAGGTGTTTCTAAATTAACACCATGATCAACCTTTGAGCAACCTGCACTGCACATTCAAATCACACATAGAAACAATCAAAAATACAAATCCTAAAACTAAATATTAGTTATGTACAAGAAACTATTCAAATATGTCAAAAAATGTACAGTAATAAACATCCCTCTCCTGTGACACATCAAGACTATAAGCATGCCTATAAAAGCGTATTTTTATATGTTAAATGTATAAACAGAGAAAAGTAAAGTACTTTTAAATCAATTTTCAGTGTAGAATATTCTAAATAAATATAACATAAAAGGTATAACAGTATACATTTTAGAGTACATTTTTAAAATACAAATCTGTTAGATTACAGATCTGGAAAGATTATTCAAAAAGCATGAGTTAAGTGAACTTAACATTATACGGAGATATAATACTTAAATCCAGGATTTCATCATTATAGAACCTACATTGCTCATCCTACATCCTACAATGTAATCTTAATATCACGTCTGCATAAAATAAAAGAAGAAAGAATTAACTCCAAATATCTACACAAACCTCAGTAGAACACAAACACATCCCTGTACTGTAACAATGAAGTCTCACTGTCTGTTGAGAGTATAGCCATTAACTGTATGAAGAGGCTTTTAAACAGACCAGGATTAGATGGCAATGCTTTTCCTAAGTGGTCACAGAAGTATGGGGAAAGCATCTAAAAAAAAATAATCAAATAACAGCTTTCACAGTGAGCTGTACTGTAGATTGAACCAAAATATATTAAAGCACTGAGTCCTGTCATTAAAAGCAGCTTTGTAATGTCCTGTTCAGCTGGCACAGGTCTGTGTGTGCATGTATTGTTAGTACCTCTTTCTCCTCTTATGACCTTTTCTATCGCCACTCCTCTCTCCTCTAGGCTTCTTTGTTTCTCTCCGACTTCCTCCAGTTGTCTTTGGATCACCTGGCAATCCAAAAATGTCACATATATATAACATACATCATTTATAATGTAAACCCTTCTCTGAGATGGTCATGAACGATTTCATTATTCAGGGGAAGCAGGACGTCACTTCTGGAAAGAAACAATGCTGTTGTTTTTTCCATATAATTTTCCAGTGTTGAGAACACTTCCAGCAGTATGCCAGTCACATTCATTGTTTTGAGACAGGTATCTCAAAACCTGGACAAATAAAACAGAAACTGTGTAAAATCTAATGCTCACTAGTTAACATGTTAGATGTTGTTTGTTACATCCATGCAAAACAACAGCTTGAGGTTTTACAATGACTTTTATATGGGTCAAACAAACAAGTTTTAAAAATCCAGTACAGATGAATCAGTTGAAAACGCATTTCAGCCCAACAGGTATTAGATGTTTTTCAATTAAATAAGGAGCGAATTTATAAACCAAGAATGAACCTGAGCTCTGTGAAGCCTCTTCAGCTCTTCTCTTTTAGCCTGCTGGGCCACCATCTTCTCCTGCTTCTGCCTCCGTCTCTCTGTACCGTGCTGGGACAGAAAGGATGCAGTATTACAGAAAATTCACACATATGCAAATACAGTCACGTAACATTTACTTGCATTGCACTGGCCACACACAAACGGCCTGCTGTTCAAACCTTCAGATTGAATGTCAGATTTTCATTTTCATCGTCACTAGAGGATGGCTCTTCCAGATTCTGTTGACTAGAGGCTAGATTAAAAACAAGAACAAAAAAGTGAGAATAGCTGAGGAACATTTCAAGTTTGCATGAAATTCCAAAACAGTTGTAATATATAACCTATAAATATGTAAAACATATTTTTGATTTGACTCTGTACATGTCATAACTTTGTTAAAAAGCATAACAGATGCCATTTTACAGTTTCCTTCTTGCTGTTACACAACTATTTGTAGAAAATGTCACAGAGAGGAACCATGAACAACTTCTTTCACTTCTCACTTGAACCCACAAAACCAATGGTTCACAACCTGGTGGTTGTAAAATAAACCTAAGGAGTCACAGGATAAGAAATAAGGAAAAACATTCTGTTGCGACTTTTGTTCTTTTTTTCAGACTTTTCATTTATGTTGTTTTTAAATGTGATATAAAAGTTTAAAACCTCTTAAGGCCTCAGAAACTATATAAATAAAAATTTATGAAGGAAACATCACCCTTTGGTTGAACTTAGCTCATAGACGTTTGCAGCCTGTCACAACTACACACTTCCTCACTTTAAAGCTGCTCCACTTAATATTTCAATGTTCACAATAGATTAATGTGCAATGTGAAAGGGGTCATTCATACAGAGAATTATCACCTAGCTCTGTAGTCCCCTTCACCTCTACTGAGCATTTTAACATCTTTCAGCTCATTATTTTGGTTTTAAGGCCCTCAACTTGATTGTTTTCATTCAGTCTGATGGCTTTTATCAGCATCATTTCCAGCAGTAGACAGCCATTTTCAGCAAACAGCAGACACAAAGTTGGTGGCTAGCTGTGGGACACAGTGGAACATTAAGCAAATGAAGAGCCAGATATTTTCCTCAGGAATTGGTGGAGACCAAACCAGAGCCAGAAACACAATCCCAAATAACTCGAAAAGAAAGCTAATGTTGTTCCATTTATGCTATACGTGTCAAAAGGTAATCCTTTACTGTTAGACATGTCAGCTTTATAAAGCGATTATATGTATAACACAAACATTTTACAAGAAGGGAAAAGATGGACATCTTCATATATTTTTAGTGTTTAACAAGAGACGTCACTAACAATTTACACAGAAATACAACTTGGGAAATATACATTTCATTTCACTGTGTTTTTAAAAGATCACAACCCAGAAAGGTTAGGAATCGCTGCACTAACCTTTGTTTCTGAGGTTAGTGAGGATAGTCCTGATTTCCTTCTGAAACTCCTGGTCCTTCCCTTCACTCTCGGACATCTCCCTCTTCCTCAGCCTCAGGGAGGAGAACAAGTTGACCTTCCTGCGGGGCAATGAGCCCATGTCATCAGAGAACATCCTTGCAGAGCCCCTCTGGCTCTTTAAGGACACCTGCTGCAGCAAAGAGGGCAGGTCTTGCCCAGCCCCCCATGGATTGGCCACTGCAGACATCCACCGAGCATCAAGCTTTCCGGCTGGCTCGGGACTTCCTGAGCTGAGGAGGGAGCTAAAGTTGAGCGTTCCCTCTGACATGGGCCTCTGTTTGCTGGGGATGTCACGTTTGCGTCGCCTGGTAAAATTTAATTTGAAATTCAAAAATTAACAGTATAAGAAGAAATTTAGACTGATTAGATAGGTGAATTGTCATAGGGAGATCTTGCCTACAGCAGCTTTAATGTGGTGCTTAAAAGAAAATATGAACCAAGTATTTATGCATACATAGTGACTGCAGCGTTGGAGCTCCTGGAGGGATTGGTCATGCTAAATGTCCTCCTGAAGGCGTTGGCTATAAGCTGGAAGGCTGAGCGGGATGAGGCAGAGGTTTGGCTCTGGGATGATTCTCTGTCCTGGCCCGCCTCTGTCTCAGTCTCAACTGCTTCTGTCTCTGCTTGTAACTGATAAAACATCAGAGGACAGGGAAAATGCAGTCAACATAATGTGGAATTAATTCCTCTTGTCTCCGTCACATCAGTGCACCAGTGCATTATAACGTAGAAAGGAAGAGTAGTAGGAGATTAAAAAAGGTCAAGTTTTTATATCAAGTCTTCTCTTAATATATAAATACAGTGAGCCTTCACCTGGTCTTCATCTTGCTCTGTGGTCTTGGTGTCTGTATTAATGAGATTTTCCTCTGGCGTGACCCCTGTGTTCCAGTTTGGAAGCTTCTCTTTCTCAGAAAGAGACAGCATTAAGCCTTTCTTTGGGGTGGACAACTTGCAGGCTGTCTTCTCACTTCTCTCTGAAGGATTCTTGGTATTTCTTGATGCCTTGGAACTGCCGTCACCCTTCTGAGAAAAAAGAATCAGAATCATTTCTCCAAAAGGTCTAGTGGTTGACACTGCATTTTTACATATTTCTGTGTGATGTCTAGGAGTCACACACAAGACCTTGTCTTTGAGTAATTATATGATTGTCAGCAATATGACCAAAGAGTATGTGTACACTACATGTTCTGAGCATCAAACTAATTTAGAGTAAATGTCACACGACATACAGTTTGTTTTTCTGCTGCAGTGATCTCCTCAAAGTCGAAGTCGGCCTCAGGGACAGTCTCTGGTCCCTCTGTGTCCGGTGGCAGGCTTCCCTGGAAGTGCTTAATGAAGATCAGGGGAAACGCTGCAGACATACAACAGGATACAACAGGAAGGATGTCATATCCATAATAAAACAAATACCATATCCATTTTGTGCCAATCAGTTACACAAATTTGAATTATTAATCAATTTTAACTGCACACCACAAGAGTATAACAGGAGTGATACAGTTTACTAGGTACAGGTTGCTTAGTTTCCTTAAAGGTTAATTACAAAAGACAAAAGGTGCTGTGGTGTACTTTGACAGTACAATATGAGTCATAACCAATGTACAGAATTAAGCTTATGTCACAGTGATGACAGCTCATTGTTGAGGTAGATGAAAGCCTTTAGCACGCCTGACCTTTTTTCTGACAAACCTACACTGTGTGTAGAAATGACAAAACAATCAACCTGACACCATCCATGTTTCAAGGTTAAACACAGCTTAGTTAAAAACAAGACTTTTTTGCAAAGAGAAAAAGACCATGAGATTGTGGACACCTTTAAATACCTGGGTGTCCACCTCAACAATAAACTGGATTGGACCAACAACACTGATGTCCTGTACAAGAAGGGCCAGACCCTCCTCCACTTGTTGAGGAGACTGAGGTCCTTTGGTGTGCGCGGGGCACTCCTTCAGACATTTTATGATTCTGTGGTGGCATCTGCAGTTTTTTACACTGTTGTGGGTTGGGCAGGAGGTAGCACGGTCAGGGACAGAAAGAGACTCAACAAGCTGGTTAAGAGAGCTGGTTCTGTCCTGGGCTGCCCCCTGGATTCCATCAAGGAGGTGGCAGACAGAAGGATGCTGGTAAAACTAACATCCATCATGCATGACCCCTAACCCATCCCCGGATCTGTGGTGATGGTTCTTCACAAATCCCCAGGCCGGCTATGCTGCTACGTGCATGCGCATGCAAAACATGGTGTCTCGGTGGTGAACACAACACCGGCAGGCCAAAATCCCCATCTCGAGGACATTAAACCATGCTTCCCCCCTCCCCCCCTCTCTGCCACCCTTCCACACAAAGAGCAATAAAACTCTGGACCTACAGTAGGCTAATGCCTGTTGTTTAGCCTCTACTGCTGTTCCTGATTCTCTCCAGTGCTGCTTTGCCCTGTTTTTATGTGCCTTTGATTTGCTTATTTGTGCTGTGTAAAAAGTAACGTGATGACGCTACTTTTATAATCCTTGTATCGGTTGTAATGCTTTGTTGCCTTCATGTAACTTTATATTTTAAGACTAAGTGTTCTTTGTTACAATGTACTTATGTACGCATGCGCAGCAAGTTACAACAGTTGTGTCCTCGTGTTCTTTTCTGTGTTTTTATGAAGTTCTGTTCTTATGCGTCTGTTCTTATGGTGGTGTCTGTTCTTATGGTGTTATGTTGGTTGTTCTCTATTGCTGCTGTAACACAGAAATTTCCCCACTGTGGGATCAATAAAGTACCTACTGTACTCTACTCTACTCTACCGTCTCCAGGACCTCAATTGAATTCACTCTTCCTTTAAAGAAGAACAATACAGACCTCTAGTGTTGCATATCTGGTATTACACTACAGGTTAGATAGACATTGAAATGCACAGAGACGGATAAAAAAAAAAAGTAAAGTACTGACTTGGTCGGATCTTCTTTTTCCATCGAGTATTCTGTTTGGTTTTAAAATGGTCTAGAAGAAAGCAAAATAAGAGACAGAGATTAGCTCTTACACAATTAAGAGTACAAACCCTCAACAGTGTGTTTAAAGGAAGGAGTGCCGACTGGTTCTCCACTATAACATTCAGCATATCATGTTGTTAGCAGCATCTCAAAAAAGCGACATAATAAAAATGTACAGCAGTAAAATATTTGAGGGAAATTCAGGTATAATTATCAGGTTTTCAGTGAAAAAAGAATGGAGAAACACAACTAGACCCTGTAACAACAAAAGTGTCCCAAGTTCAGGGGTTCAAAAGTAATTTGACTGATAGAAGTGAAGTCAAACCAAACCATCATATCTAATATTAAATGGGAAATTCTTTGGAGTTAGTGACTGAAGCCTCGGGCTCCTCTCCGTCACTGCTCCCTCCTTCAGCTCCTGCTTGTTGTGGGCCTCTCTGCCTCTGGTCTTCAGCCCAGTCGGACTGAGACTGGGGGACCAACTCAGACCTAAGCAGTCGAGCTCTTTGATGGCTTTGGCCGTGTATTTAGAATCAGTGTCCTGCTGCAATGGGAAATGTGGCCCAATGAGTTCTGAAGCTTTTGGTTGAATTGGAGCCCACAGAAGGCTCCTGTGTGCCTCTGCATTCATTGTTGTTTCTGTTGGCAGTGAAATCATCAATAAATGCCGGTGCTCCATTGGCAGCCATACATGCTGAAGCTACAACAGAACCACCATACTTGACAGATGAGATGAAATGCTTTGGATGATGAGCTGTTTCTATTTTTTCTCCACAGTTTCCTCTTCCCATAATTCTGATAGGGGATGATTTTTGTTTCATCAGTCCATGCAACATTTGTGAAAAATGTATGAGTTTTATTTGCTTTATTTCATTACTCAATTTCATTATATTTGCTTAATATTGATGTTTCCAAGGCTGACAATGATACAGGCGAAGATGAGAAAGCTGACTGTGAAGTGACCCTAGTAGCCTTAAAGCAGGTAAGAGAGAGAAAAAAGCTCATCAGTCTGTTGTTTGGACAGCTGCCCAGACTGAGCAGAGACACTGAGGCACCTGGCAAGGTCACTGACTGTACAACTTTAGAGTTAGGTGAGAGAAGCCTTTTTGATGTTATAATCGTTCATTTTGCTTGTTTGTCAATTGACAGCACCACAAGTCATTACTTTGTCTGGTGGCCTCAAAGTGTCATCTGTGATTATTTACTTGCCACCATTTAATCATTAATATCATCTATTTGCCACATTATGACAGATTAATATGCTTGCATGCCACATTAATGATGTTTTTTTGACATACTTAGGCCACTTGGGTAGTCTCAAGTGCATCAGAGACATTTTGGGGGACTGTTTGGTCATTAGCAATGTCAATCATGTAACCTTGACTTGAACCAAGATTAACAGCATGCTTGTTTTATTAAAGGTAATTCCATTTTTTTTTTTTTTTTTTTAGAAATTTAGATTAACCAATCAGATATTAGTATATCTATCAAAAGCTTTAGAGAGAGAGGTGGTATGAAGCAAACCCGAGGCAAGGAGGAGCTGACGAGTATAAAAATGGATATTTCAAGCTCTGTAGTCATTTTGCTTTATGGACTGGAAACAGATGCTGTTGGGGTTTTTTATTTTTTCCCCCTCAATAAACCTTACACTCTACAAACACTGCTTAAACTCTGAGTGATATTTGACAGCAGATAGAGAAGGTAGGTAGGTAGGACTTTACTGATCCCACAATGCCAGATGTTAAGGCGAAAGTGCTGCAATGAATTGCATACAATTGTACAGATTTACCTAATAAAGTGGCCAGTGAGTGTATTTCAACAGTATGGATGAGGACTGGACCCTGTCTGGCCCTGGGTAAAAGTTTGCCCACACTTTGTTCCACAACTCTACTTGTTTCTTCTTGTATCCTGACCTTTCTGTGTGACCTCTGAGGTCAGATTTGCCTATGTCCTAGACAGCATTATGACTTGCTGTGCAGTCATACACGGGCTTTTTTTCTCCATGAAAAGGTTTTGTTGCTCATCCAAATGGCTTGTGCACTTCAGTGTGCACTGCTTTTTTTTAGAATCCAGCTGCTGATTTTGGCAAACAACTATCTTTGATATCTCTCAGAATTCAGCTGTTTTGAGCCTCATTATGCTTTTCACTTGCATGATCACCTTTTTACTTCTCATACTGACAGGCAACCCCATCTCATTCTATATGGTAACCCTCCACTCTCTGGGATCTCTGACTTGTTCTGTGCATGAACTACTGTTGTAACAACACAGCTGCCCAAGAACTATTTAGTAGCCAAGTGTCCGGTTACATTTTGTGAACTATGTGTTAAAAGGGCTACATCCACACACAGTTCTTTCTATATGGATCTACTCAAGTTAAAGAGTTAAAGAGACTTGGCACTTTAATGTAGTATCCATTATTTCATTTCAAATTCAATGTGCTGATTAGCTTGAAGGACAAAAAACCAAAACAAAAGAGAAAAGTTTAACTGTCCTACAACCTATGGTCTGGACACTATTTCACATTTTGACCATACTGACATGCACAACCACATGTCTAAAAGGCATCTCAACAGACTTCTCACATGATAAACTGTAACCAAAGAATTGCACTTGGTTGCATTAGCAATAAGAGAATTCATATCCAATTTTTAAATCTATGATCCTGCAGGACATCTACCATGTAAGACATGTAACTACACTCCTCAACTAAAACTGGTGTCCTCAGCATGGTGTCAACTATTAGTATAAAGTTCCAGAGACTATACAGTGTCTGAACACACACAAAAGCTAGGACTGTTGAGTTAGCATTGTTTCTGCGTGTGTGTGGACAGACCGTTCGGTCCCGGTAATTCCTGCTCCTGTGCTCAAACAAACATTCAGTGAAGTCAGGGAAAAATGCTACAGTACAGTATGTGAGTTGTGCTTTAACCTCCAAGACATACAGTAACCACGGAGAGTGACTCCAACACACACACACACACACACACACACACACACACACACACACACACACACACACACACAGGGTATATAATGTTTTCAAGTAATAATAAGGGCTGAACACCCATTTAGTGCAAACAAGCATCTGTTAATTGTTTGTGAACAGAGAAACTCTGTTGAAGCTAATTAAACAGAAAATATGATACATATTTTGGGAGCATGAAATTTTGACCACCTGTACTGTGGGGGGGGGGGGCACACTGACCTTTGGTTCTGTCCTGGCTTTGACCCTTGACACCTGCGGTGTCTTGGGCTGTGGATGGCACAATACAGGAAGCATCCACAGCCTCTACAGCCATTTCTGTCTCTTCAGGAACACTTTTATCAGGCTGCTCTGAATGCAAGCTAGACGCACCACCTGTAAATAAAAACAGCAAGTGGCCGTTCAGTTTTAATTCAATTAAAGTTAATCAAGTCACACTCAAACATAAGCATGTGGCACATTTCATGAATACTATCTCACTGGACATCTACTTCAGAAAACCAGGCTAGCAGTTACTACCATAATATAGAATATTATCTAAACCAACCAATCTAACATGTTCAAGTATGTTTACAGGTACCAGACAGAAATAGTCAAATACACATTCTAATATACTTTTCACACAGTAGAAGAACTGTTGATAAATAAGTGCTAAAGTGTACTCCATTTCAGTTTTATAAACACTAGATTCATTTCTCTTAGCAACACAAGTATTGGTAAAACACGACACATTCATAACAGTGTACTCACAGAATAATGAAGTCAACATTGTACAGAATCTTTCCAAAGGTGATTCCACTTGGTTACAGAAAAGAAACATCGTGATACAACCTTTGTATGCAGTGAATCATTAGATAACAAGACCCTTTCACTTGTACCCACTGATGTTCTCACTTTGGTTTGCCACAAGATTAAACACTGTGCCCCCATGAGACATCACCACGTGACACAGATAGACCCAGAGGAAAGGACAGAGGAGACCCACAAGCAGAGCCCACGAGGAAGCTGACAGGTGGGATTGTC
>NW_018127945.1:456929-467343 GCF_001952655.1 Monopterus albus | reverse complement strand
GAACAATGTTTGATTCTACATGAGCTTTTGCATAGAGCCTGTTTATCTTGTTTTTTGCTGTTGCATTACATTTAAGATGATTCTATTTTTGCAGTAATTATTGTAAAGCCATTGGATTAAGGGCAGGTATAACCCCACTGCTGCGTGCCTCCTTTTAAATCCACTGCAAATCTAAAGCTTGTTCAGCTTTTAGTGGACAAAGCTCATTATTTGCTTAGTTAAAAGCTGTGATTGTGAAAATAATGTGTGGGTGATGTTAGGTCAACTTAGCACAAAGGTGGAAAAAGGATTCGGTTTGATGAAGTTGTTACTTTTGTTTATAAAAGAAATGAGAATATTCTGAAATGTAAGAGTTAATCAAACACCATCTGTTCTATCATATCTAAGCTTCAGTTTCTTGGAATTATTCAGTGAATGCAATTCAGCTAACTGGGGAAAAAAGAATGAAGCAAATTATGCATCAACTCCATTTATTTCTGATTATATTTACATCTTATAAATATCATAAATTAAGCAATTTTACAGTATTGATTATTGTGGAATACAAATCAGGCTGGAAGGCTGTGCCAAAATTAGTATAAACATGACTACAAAATAAAATACAGCCAACAAAATATTTCTAGCAGTGTGCAAAAAGTTGCTGATCTCCTGAGCAAAGTCTAGGAGGCACACGAGAGAGACCTGGAGAGGGGCTCTGACGGGAGGAGGCCTTCTCCTGAAACAGAGGGAGCCACAGACATATGGACACATACGTCACCGTCAAATGGGCCTGGGGAGGAGGGAGGCTGCTCATGATGATGCATCACAGATAAGAAATGGATTCAGGGGCATACAGTTGGATGTTTGGTGTTAGGGAGCCAAGAGCGGAACACAGCACACGAGTTGTAGTGTGGTTAGCTCGAACGATGTGACTGCAAACTGACTAACAGGACGATGAAATGACAAACCAGCTAAAAGGTGCTATGTGCATCACTCAGCCGTTACCATTGGCTCCCAGCAACCTCTACACTATGTGTTGTGTGAGCAAAGAGATCCAATTCTTAAGTCTGCTCATTATAACCTGTTTTATAGCAGGCTAAAGCTTTCACACTAAAGGCAATGAAGCATACACTTAGCTACAATATATACCTTTCTTATTCTCAACAAATCCCATGAAAAGACCAATATCCAACAATGACTTAATCCTATTGTACTATTAAGTACTGTCTACACAAATTTGATTACAGTCAGGATTGGCTAAAATATAATATTTACCATGTTGGGGAGTAGTACATTGTTAGTTTTGGACATTTCATGAAATTTACAAAAACAAAGTTATATAAAAAAAAATAAGTTAGACAAATCCTTTTATTTACAAGAAACACAGAGTGAAGGACATTAGGTAGAGGTGAACAACTGTGGTTAATGTCAGGGTAAAATGCCTGATTTGGAATTCTCTCTAATAAAAACTGTTACACATAACACCTTTAGAGTCAAAGCTCATACTGGTTTGTAATTGGTTAAACTGGGTTAGGCGGAAGGAGGGCGGAGACAATGCAAAAGCAACACACTGGCAGGAATCAGCCAATCACAGGGTGCATCATTGGAAACTTGAAATAGACTGAACAAAATGAAGTGAACAAAGCAGAGGAACATGAATTTGGGGAGAGAAGGAAATGAATGAGATGCAGGGGAAAAGGAAAAAATGGAAAATGGAAAGAAAACATACAGAGTACTGAGCATTACAAGAAGTAGTCCTGTAGGCATTAAAGTTATTACAATGAGACCACAATGAAATGTAACAACTGCCCAAATAACTGGTGAGTGCTTTAACAGAGCCATTAAGAACTCAGCTCCAACTCTGAACAATGAATACAAACGATCCAAACTAAATTCACCTTACGCATCATAGAACATAAAAAAAATGCAAAAGAACACTTTAATACTAAAACAAACACAAACAGCTAAATATTTTCAAAGTCATGAATATTTTCTGGAATCTACTTTTATAAGCTAATACATGTATGTCCACCAGTGAGGAATAAAGAAAAACATGATCATTAGCCATAATGGGATGATTACAGACCAGGCTCAGTGGCTGTGGTTAGCATAGATCTTCATTTAAAAAAAAAAAAATGCTCAGACTTTATTAAAAAGGCACAGGACTGTAAACTGAATTTCAAATGGATTTTAAAGCCAAAATGCAACCAAAGGTTCTTGTGTTTTCTTTGCCAAAAGGATGCAGATGTTTAAAGTAAGCAGAGGTCCTCTGGTGACAAGCACAACTCAGAAAACTTAAGTCACACAAAGGGAGACAAATGAGTTGCTGGCTCTGTCGCAGAGTCCCAGAGTGGGAATAAAGACTATTAATGTTTAAACATAAACTTTTTATAACAATGGCCTTCCAACTGAACATCTCTGGTGCAGCAGACACCATGTAGTCTGTGTAAGACCAACACACCATGCTAATTATTCTCAGTTTTCAATGAAATAAAACTGCAGTTAGAGTCAGAGGACTTGTTCCAGGTTACTGCAAGTAAATTCCTTAGCACATTATCAAAACAGACACTTAGCTCAGGCACTTCAGAGCATGTCTGGAGTGCAGAGCCATGAATATTCTGCACCGAGGCCACTGGATCACAGAGAAACTTCACAAACCATCTGTCAAGATCTCAACATTGAATTGTCTGTTACATTATCATCCAGTGGCAGCTATGTGACATTAAGGCAATTATTAGCATCTTTAGGTGACACCTACATTTGCGGTAGCCTGGAACAAGTTCATGTGAGTCAGCAGGTGCCGACACCACAAGACCCTGACAGTCAAACATGCACCAGGGGATCTGAGCTAATTACCATCAATGTAAGATATGCGCAAGGGCTTCAGCATTTTATCCATGCACCCCCTTGCATGTACCATTGACTAGTGAAATACTCATTATAGTCATAGTACATGTATACTTAGTGCTTTCTACTGGAACTAAAGTCAAAATTCACAACTGGCAGTGAACACATGCAGAAGAAGCTAAGTGATGCACTTTTATATGAACTATTTAAATTAATTTATAAATTACTGATGACTTCAAAAACAACACTCAAGTGAAGTGACCCTGAACAGACAAAGTAGGAAGTACAGATATTATTTGGCATAAAAATATTACTTTAATCCAACCTCAGTTTGAGGCAGCAGAAGAGAATGAATTAAATGCCTCCTTTTTCCTGTCAGATCATGTGGCCCAGACAAGCCCCTTGTTAATCCCCATCCTATGTGAGCTGGTGGCCTGTGTGCCATGGCTGGGCCAGCTGGGGCTCCTGGTAAATCTGTCCTAGCACCTCGTGCATCACGCACAGCAGAGGGCCGCCCATGCTCAGCAACTCACACAGGAACACATAGTCACGCCAGTAGCTTCGGACGTGAGACCCCACAGCTGTAAAAAACTCACACACACTTTCCAACAGCTGTTGAGGCAACACATGCATAGCCCAGCTAACACGCCTCAGCCAGCTCAGGCCTCGCCTAAGCAAGGAGACCAGGGTACCTGGAGGTTGGATGTGGACGCTGCCTGCTGCTGAGTAGCTCTCACTGTCCCGCAACAAGGGCGTGACACAGCTTTGGTCCTCCTGCATGAATCGGATACACAGAAGAAGAATGATGAAATGCAACATTTACCACTTTCCACTATTTCTGCAGTTTTTGAGAGACACAAAAACTACATCAAATCGATGTCCATCACTAGGACACCTGTACATTGATTTTTGGTACTGATCGGACATTCAGTGTTCATACAATTGCTTTCCTAATATGGATCATTACTCCTAATACAGTATGGACACCTTTCATGTCCAACACCTCAAACATGGGATTTACTATAATTTTGCTTTCTGCATATTCAGAAGAACAACTAATATCACCAGCATTTGCCCAGCAAACAATAACTCATGAAATAAATTCTTCTCTATTGATTGATGTCTTGAAGCAGTACAAAGCTTTGAGTGTAGGTTTCTCTCATTTCCATAATTGTATATAAAAGTTAGCAAGCAATTAAATGAGCATGAGTGCATTCCTGGAATGCAACATGGTCATGGTGGTATTAGACTGCAAACACACTTCCGTACCAGTCTCCTTCTGAACCTGCCAAAGTGAGTGCTGGACTGACGCTGGACATAATGCATCTTGCAGTAGAACTTTGCTGTAAAGGAAGCACACAAAAAACATAAATACACTTAGCTAAAGTGAGAATCATTTATGTAACAATTTTGGCTAACATCGGGGCTAAAACAAGGCTACAAAGGACAATAACTCAGGTTTCTAGCTATTAAGTGAACCCAGTAATTAAACATTACATTTACAGCACAAAAACTCTCCTATATACACCGATCAGCCATAACATTATGACCACCTGCCTAATACTGTTTACATAGGAGTCAATGTGGCAGTTGCTCGGCACTCGTGTCACTCTGCAGCTCACTGTGCATCTTCTGTTAATCCATTTGCTTCCACAGTTCTACTGTCAGGAAGAGCAGAGATGTGTCTACAATTCAGTGAAAAACCTATTTAAAAGGAATGAAAACTGACGAGTTAGAGAGAATTGTTTAGACAAATCCAACAGCCTCATCACTCTAGATATGATATCACCACTACAGCCCCTGACTCTTTCTCTTCATAGAGACCAATGTGGGCGTCCATGACCCTGTCTCCAGTTCACCATTTGTCCTTCCTTAGACACTGTTGGTAGGTACTAACCACTGCAGACCAACAACACCCACCAAGACCTGCAGTGTGGGAGATGCTCTGACCCAGTCATCTCACCATCACAGTTTGGCCCTTGTCAAAGTCACTCAGATCCTTACACTTGCCCATTTTTCCTGCTTCCAACACATCAACTTTGAGGACTGAATGTTCACTTGCTGCCTAATATACCCCACACACTGACAGGGGCCACTGTAACAGATAGTCAGTGTTATTCACTTCACCTGCCAGTGGTTAAAATGTTATGCCTGATCGGTGTATGCAGCATTGCATTTAGAGTCTTGCAGGAGGGGTAAAGCATCAATAGCTTGAATGAATCACACATACCCTCCTGGGAGTCAAAGGTGTAGCCCCCCAGACGGAGGGTGCAGTTACACACGTCACAGCGGAAACACTCGCGGTGGAAGAAGTAGCCCTCGGCGCTCAGTCTCTCCATCACGTACACGCGTTTAGTACAGAAGTGGCAGATGTCGCTGCCACTGAGCCTGGGAGGAAGGTCCTTACGCACCACACACTGAGAGGAAGAAGAGCAGGACAAAGTTACACAGATCTTAAATGATGCCTTCCAGACAAGTTTCTTATGACTGTTTATTTCCGAAAGAAATACTTGGGTGCACACAACGTAAATCAGGATGCACATAAAATCAGTCACATGATCCAGCAGTAACATGGTAAACTATTAAAGCAGTTAGACCCATAATAGAAAATGTTGGATAAATCCTTCCATTATCTATACCACTTATCCTGTAGTGGGTCAAAAGTGGTTGGAGTCAATCCCTGCTGACACTGAGTGAGAGGCGAGGTACACCCTGGAAAGCTTGCCATTCTCTCACATTTAACACACAGAGACAGACAACCTCACACACTCACTCCTACGGGCAATTTATAGTGCCAATCAACCTAAGCTGCATGTCTTTGGACTGTGGGGGGAATCTGGAGTACCTGGAAGAAAACCCACACAGGCACAGGGAGGACATGCAAACTCCACGGAAGGCCCCACTCGGCCACCAGGTTTAAACCCAAAGTCTTCCTGTTGTGAGGTGACAGTGCTAACTACTGCAACACCATGCTGCCCAAGTTGAACAAGGACATTAAAACAGGAAGTGATCCATACCAGGGTGGGGCTTGCTCGAGGCCTACGTGAGTCTTATTGTAAGAGTGAAAACAGTCGTTTGACATTGTGAGAAATATAGTAACTGGCTTTCTTGACGAGTTACATGAGAAGATACCACTCTCAATTCTAATCTAACATAACCCGCTGTACAACTGCAACTTGATCTACATTACCCACAGTGCAACTCAGCCACCAGCAATTTGGTCAAGATTCTGTTGTGCTATGATAGTAGCGACTAATGTAGGCCACAGTGGTCTGGTAACTTGAGGCCCCCGGATTTATTACATTTTTAGACTTTCAGCCCCAAATCATGCTGCCTCAAGTGACATCATTTCAGGAAGCTACGTCTTTATATTTTCTACACATATGTGAGAGTGGCATTCATTTTCTTACCTAATTCATCAAGAAAGCAAACAAGCATATTTCACAAAATGTCAAACTAAAGACAAGTCTCAAGTCCGTGCACAAAGTCTAAATGAAGAAGTAAAACATCAAGAAAGTCAAGTACCAAACCTCAAGTCAACTTTCAGCGAAGGCAGAAAAAGT
This sequence comes from Monopterus albus, assembly GCF_001952655.1. NCBI lineage: Eukaryota > Metazoa > Chordata > Actinopteri > Synbranchiformes > Synbranchidae > Monopterus > Monopterus albus. The sequence goes on along the minus strand of NW_018127945.1, from coordinate 460,954 downwards.
CGGTCCAAGTCAGAAAATACAATAGCAATTTAGTATCTAAAATCAAAGTCGGTATCTCAAATATGGAATTTAATACATCTTAATTTAATTTTTTTCAGGTTTGTCAAGTTTCATGGCTCTGAAACCTACTGCAAGTATCGATTCATTCTTCATAGATCAAAAAGTAGAAATGTGACTTACCTTATGAGGACCATCAGTGTCAAGTCAAATTATGCAACTTAAATCCACACTACTACCATCAGCAATGATCATCACTATTATCCAATCCCTTCTAGGTGCAATCAGCGCGTGAGGCCAAGCAGTGGTTAAACAGCAAAGTTAGCAACAACAGCATGCATTAAAGCTAGAACCTGAGAAGGCAGATCACCTGTTGTTAAAACTGGGAGCAGCATGGAAAGAACACACTTTTGCTTAGTCTTGTTATGCAGCAACACTGATTGTTATACAACATTCAAAACTCTGTTAATTACAAAAAGAAAAGCCAAACATGAAATCAACAAAATGCTTTACTTTATGCAAAAACAGTATTAAAACCTCCTGCAAATGATGACACTAAGGTTAACGTCTGCCCATCCGTTAGCTATACCTGCTAGAGCCAATCCCAGCTGACATAAGGGTCACCTGTCAATCACCGACACCCATTCACATGCACAGTCACACCTAGGGCCAACTTAACCCATGAACTCTGGGACACATTAGTCTCTGTGACATTCACATGCATCTCACCGGTGCAGCATTGGGCCTGTGGTCTGTCTCATAGAGGATGGCAAGTATCTGAGCTTTAGCACCTATGGCTGAGGATACCTTTCCAACTGTACGCTACCGATAATGGCAAACAAACCCAGGCACAGAGGGTTGGAGGGGAAACACAGAGAGATGAAGAAACAAGAGTTACAAAGAGGAAAGTTTGAAAAAAAAAAAAGCTAAAGATTTGATTCATGAAACTACATTTTGACTGAGGTATGAACTAGTACCTCTTTGATGTAACTAGGAGCTGCAGTGGGACAGCTCTCAGAGCGAACAATTGACTTTTGAGTGATTCTTCTCTTGTTCTCAAGAGCACAGCTCCCCTTGCACTAAATAAACACCAGAATGAACATCACTTGTACAGTGACATACAGTTAATCAGATTTTCAATCCTTAACAATCCACATTTTCTTACTGTGTTTAATCGAATGCCAACCTTTCCTGGCAACAGAAAAAGTGCTGTTGCCCCTTGGTTAATAAATGCTGATCATCGTAATGAAATTTAAGTTGTCGCAGCTTATTTTCACTTAATTTTACATCCCAAATATCAGAAATTCAGTTAATTCACCAGTTTACAGCCCTTTGACACAGGATACTAGATATGAGTGAAATTGCTCTACAAAGATCAAAAATATTTTAAAACTGGTAAAATTTCTCTTTACAACAGAGAAACTCAGAGTAGGACACTTTCACTAGAGGTCTATGGGTTATTAGTACTGGAGTGGGAGGTTGTTGATATGCATAAAGGCAACTGTTACCTTCATGTGATTAGGTTCACTTAATTTCCTATCATCAAATGTCTCCTTAGCAAGTTTGTGGACCTTCTCCTGCTCAGGATCACCATCATTCAGAGAACTCTCACGTATCCGCTCATATGTTTCCTTGTGCTCTAAAGAAACTGGAAGGGAAGATAAGCTGTCCTGCCCTGTTTCACTTTTAGTGTCAGAGAGGGCAGAAGAGATCTCCTGGCTCCTCTCATTGTAAGGCAAAGTAAAGGGAGGAGATGTTTTGTTGCTGCATGTGGAGGACTCAACATTAAAAGAGGTTTTTTGTTCTGCATTTTCAAAGTAAGTGTAAGACAAAGGAGCGCAAGAGTCTTTCTGAATTTTGTCCTCGTGTTCAGCAGTGTACAGAGGAGAGGGGCCAGAAGATAAACCAGCCTGGGCAGTGGGGTCGGGGACAAGGTGAACCACAGGGTGCACCACAGGATGCACCACAGGATAGACCAGAGGAGGAGGGGGTGAAGAAGGAAAGGAAGAGGTAGATGCTTCCACCTATTGAACATGAGGTGACAGAAATCAAAAGGCTAAGAACAGAGTGAAGAAACAAAAAAGACAGTAAGTACATCTCATTCAAATCCAGGGTTTAATTTAACACAGAGGTGGCGGAGGGTGTGCTACTGACAGCAAATCAGTACATGCCTTTATCAACTATCACTGAACCACTCCAAGGAATCGAACTGCCGGTTAAACAAGAATCCGCTGTTGCTGGTTTATGACACTCTCAGCCACAGAACAGATACTATGGCAATGTACCATAGTGTTCTGACATATCAGACAGTGTAGTGCACGGTACAATTCAAGGTGTAGAAACTTTATCCTATGTGCATGTTTTATGTGTAATTAAAGTGACAAACATGGCTTAAGTGATAAATGTGCATATGATTAAAACAGTGAGCAATGTGACTGTGTGACATATGCTTGCATTAATATGTAATCCCCAAAATATATCAAGCATATTCTGTTGAAGTCTTAGATGTATTATAATCATCCAACTACAGATCAGCAGCTGTCAATTAATGATATAAGTAATACTACGCTTTTATCTACACATGCATCAGCCCACAGGTCAATATGCAGACTTTATTAAGCAGTTATCATGAGCACACTGCAATCTCAACTATGATATTAATAAAGCGTGAACAAGTGCACACCATTAACTGGTGGGATACACAACCTGGGACTCAGAATAAGGAGGAGGAGGAGCAGGAGAAGGTTTGCTGGAGCCAGGAAACATGGAAGAGAGGAGGATGGCTCTCTCCTTTATGCTCCTCCTAGAAAATTCTCTAGCTGACAGTTTCTGCGATTTACTCTGCAGGGAGAGCAGGTGGTAAACAAAGTTGGGACAGGACATATGAATTTTTTTTGTACAAGCGAAGCTGACAAATATCGCACAGAAGTGCCAAGAAATTCACCTGCTGCATCAACTCCTCTGCCTTTTCAGAGAGATGATCGATACTTGACAGAGTGAAAGCAGAGAAATGGCTGGTTTCAGGAGTGGGAGAGGTCCATTCTGGGTAGTAATGTTCAGGAAAATTAGGGCTGGGTGAGCATGAGGGAGGAGGAGAGTGACTGTAGCTGGACTGAGAGCAGGAGGGTTTGGGGGAAACGTTTTCAGCGGGTCTGCGGGAACCAGGGTTCTCCAGTAAGCGAAGGTAGATAGAAGGCTGGAAGGAGAGATGAGGAGCAAGAGGAACAAGAGAACATGGACATATGGTAGATAGGTTTAAAACACGCTGTGGTAAATGACTGAACTGTTCTTAAAGTGTGAGGTGTTCATAAGGAAGCATACCTGCCACTTTGGGTGGCCAGGAGGCAGAGGAGGAGGAGAAGGGGTGTCTTTGGACTTTGCAAAACGGGGGTTGTCTCTCTCCTCCTCCTCCTCCTCTACTGACAGAGGAAGAGAGGTAGTGGAAGACGGAAGAGGAGAAGAGGATAGTGCGAACGGGTCCTCGTCCGACTGCTGTGAGCAGATGAGGATGGAGGCAGAAAGGAAATAAATTTTTTCTCCTTCCCTTCCTTTAACTTACATGTGTCAAACTCAAGGCCCGCGGGCCACATCCGGTCTGCGAGATCATTTTACATATCTTCTTTTTAATGGCCCGGGTGATATGAAGCGCCGATAACACACAAACTACAAATCCCATAATGCAGCTGCCTTACTGAACGATAGGCTACCTGTGATCATTCCCGCGTCAGGTCAGATCAATCAAGCCTCTGTTGATGTATACAACCCTAATTCCAAGTCAAAGCTAGTCCCTAACAATGGCCAAGAGAAAAGTTGATTCTGAAAACAGAGCCTTTCTAAACCGGTGGGAGGCTGAGTATATGTTTACTGACATTGTCTGTAAACCTGTGTGTCTTATTTGTGGAGCTAATGTGGCTGTAATTAAGGAATATAACCTAAGACGGCACTACGAGACAAAACATCAGGACAAGCTGAAAAACGTGAATGAAGAGCAGAAGCTACAGAAGGTAGAGGAGTTGAAGAGGAATCTG
>NW_018127945.1:455186-456638 GCF_001952655.1 Monopterus albus | reverse complement strand
TAAAATAACTCGTGCTTTGACTACAGGGTAAATATGTTCTATTGGTAAATAACCAAGTTATACTATAACGAAGAGAAGTAAAAGAAAAGGCATTTGAAAAATACAGGTGATTCAGCAAATTTTGTCAAAGGACAGCATGTGATGGAAATGTAATATTTACAGTAAATGCTTCAAATAACCCAACCTGAACATATCAAAACTCAGAAAAGATCTGACATTATTTATTCCAAAAGAATGTTGTGTTTAAATTACTAAGTATTAATAGTAAAATCATTGTGAAAATATGAAAACAGTCCAACGTTAGTGACGGGAGCGGTAGCAAATAGTTCTATTTAGGCCTTGGTTGAGTTCCCACATTCTTAATGGTCCAAAATTACACCTATTCTATATCAAAGCTAAAGACTTCTAGTTGGCTGCAACCTTTCTACTCCCACACTACACACATGTACATAATCATTGTAAGAAGCAGCAGAGATCTGGTAAATTACCCCACTGAAACAAAGAGCACCATCAGAACAGACAGTAACCCAGGACTTAAGAGAAAAGATGTCCAAGTCCAGGCCCTTATCTGCACTTGACAGATTACTTCTGCCTTTGAGCAGTACTCAAATGGTGCATTTCTCACCTTGCTGCGTGTATTTGCTGTTGAGGAGTTCTCCTCAAATTTGGCCAGCAGCCGAGTTGCCATGGAGCGGACCTTATTCTCCCGCAGCTCTCCCTCCTCACCTGCTGGGGGCGCACTGTGACAAGACAACTAACACCACAACAAGGACACAGATGACATTACAGAGGCCAGAGAGGAGCAAAGAGTGGGATGAATTAGAGCTACATAGTGTATCAGAAAGATTTGATTAATACAACTACCATCTCTACTCACAACACATAGCTAGGTAACTACACTTCTGCTTTTTTGTTTCCATCTTCTGGTGGACCTACCTCTGTGAGGTAGTAGTTTCCCTTTCGCCGTCTCTTGTTTACAGAATCGTCTTCCACGTTCTTATCTTCCTGTGACAGCAGACACAATAAAGACTCATTAACAGTGCCATAAAACTTCACAAGTTCACATGTTTCTATCCAGGTCATCTTCCTTCCTTCAAGCACACAAAGAGTCAATTGACTTTGTTTACTGTAAAAGCTGAAATTTTAAGCTAATCATGAACTGTTCATGTGAGTAGTCAATCGTGTGAGAGTCCCTCTGATCACCGTGCTGATTGATGGCTAGTGTTCATGATTAGATCCCATGTTTATTACAAATGGTGCCTTGATTTCTATGCTTGTTGAGGCTTATCTAGTTATCTAAATTTCAGTTGTTGTAAATAGGGTATGGGTGATGAATAGAGAGGCCTTGGCTTGTGAGAAGGAAGACAAGAGCCCAACTTTTCAGACCTAAAAATGAATATCAAAAAAACTGTACCCAAGGTATCCTCTTCCTGGGCTGAGGCAGGTTCAGCA
>NW_018127945.1:449207-455175 GCF_001952655.1 Monopterus albus | reverse complement strand
TATTCTTTTTTATTTTCATCTGGTTCTCTAGTACCTGGAAAATCATACAACATTACATTCTAGTTATTTATTCAATTTATTATTCAATCAACAAGCATTATGCCTTCAGAATAAGTTGAAAGTTTTGTTTGCACTCAAACAGCCCATTCAATGCCAAACGACTCTTCCATTTAGCTGAACTGGAGTGTGTATGAGAACAGTGGATTACTTACATCAGTACAATGTGAGAAAGTTCATGCTTGGGCTCAGAATGGCAGATAATCGCTAACACAAACTGATGCAATGTTGCAAATCAGCTTGTATTACCACAAGGCCATTGTAACGTGTGACCTACAGTGTGGATGTTATTACTGACTGAGATGCAACACTAAGGAAAAAAAACTAACTAGAACTAAAAGGTACACTTAAGCTCCTAACTAACGCAATAACATGGATGTATTCCTATACACACACACACACACATATATATATACATATATACATATGAATAAATGGCTGTCTTTTTACTTGTTCTTCTGTTTGTTTTTTTCAGCTTTATTTGGTGCACATCGAGGGCCATTGAACTTGAGTCAAATTCCTAGTAATTTTAACATACTTGGCAACAAAGTTTGATTGACTGATTGATGAAAAAATGTCCACAAGTAAATGACCACCATGTTCCTACCTGTCCAGAAAAGGGAAAGCAGTGTGGGTGACACAGAGATCAGCAGGGCATTAACATTAACACTCTATAAGTGAATTGTGGCTAAAGCTAGAGCAGAGGTGAGGGCCTCCAGAGTTTCATGGAGTTCATTAGATATGGCTTGCACCAACATAGCACACATACCAGTCATGTCTTTGGCAAGGACCAACTTGACCAAGGTTGTGTAATGCACGACTACCGTTTTAGTTCATGCAGCGGATAAAACAGTCTGTGAAGCTCAATTATTTCAAGTACAGCTTGGTCTGTACCGAAAGAAAATGTATAGTATAGAGACCAAGCGAAGGTGAAAGCACAATAAAAATGTAGACAATAGCAGTAAGTATTCAAGAGTCTGACCTCTGTTAGTCTCCAAAGTATCTTAGGGGGTGCCTTCAACATTTCACACACTAGCAGCATCTTGTACTGATTTATATGGATAATAAAAATAATAGCAATGCTTTAATACAATAACAATACAAACTTTATTTATATAGTGCTTATCAAAACATCGTTACCACGTGATATGAATAATGTAATTAGAATATTTTGCTGACTATTATTTTGCCTTTTTTGTTAGGAAAGAAAGGAATGAAGACCATGTTTTGACAGGGATTTTGGTTAGGTATAGTAATACACAATATCTGGTGGTTTGGGTGAAAGACTGCATCCAACCATGCTCTGCATACTCTAACTGGCCCAGGCACTTCCCCATTGTTTGCTCTGTATGCTAGATCCACTTTTCATACACTGGAACAAATTATCAGTTTGTTTTGTCAAACTGGGGTTGGAAAGTAAAACAGGCACCAGTGCTCTGAATTCAATGATCATTTTTGAGGCTGCAGTTTCTTTTTTTGTTTCCAGAACTCAATTTAGATTCGAGGTTTTAATGAAGACTAACCTGACCTTTCAGAGTAATGCCTAGAAAAATCCACAAGCCATGTGAGAAACCACATCCATCCACTGCTTCTGCTAATAGTAAGCATATTGTCTCTCACTATAAGCATTTATTTTTACTTCAACCAGAGAGCACCAGTCTCTCCTATGAAAACTACAGAATGTCAGAACATATCTTTCACAATCACTTGCCATTTAGCTTTAGACTTTAAACTGGAGTTAATTGTTTACTATTCACTGAGTTATGTGCTTAAAAAAAAAAAAACTGGCAGCAGGTAATGACAGAAGTAGGAAGGGTCCTGACCATTGTTGTTTACTGCTGACTTCCTGAAGACCTCGTAGAACTTTGAAAGATAGAAGACCATCAGCAGCTTGTCTGGTTCAGCCTCCACAGCCATCTCCTTCCCTGTAGTAACCGGCTGGATGCCAAACTTGCGTTCAGCCACATCAAACGCCAACTGGTTGTTCCCTGCTACATCCTCCTCATTAAGGGAGTTATAATCACTGAAATGCAAAAAATAAATAAATAAATAAAGTGAGGTCAGAGCGAGGGGAGGGTGGAGGTTTGTGTGCCCAGCATTATGTATATGAATTGATATTGTTTCCTCCATATCCTCAGCGCTGGTGAGATGACAGTACGAATTTTTTTATTTTATCTTGTTAAAATAATCATTTGGTTTCTGTTTCTTTGTTCAGCAAGAGATGGAGATAAAAGCTTTTTTTAAACAAAGACTTTAAGCAAATTCTTGACTAAAGGAGTAACCACTGACCTAGGTTTGCTTATATGCACACCACTGCCTCAACCATTACATTGTATTATAGCAAGACTATAGTAACAATCTCTAGCCATGCACGTGGACACAGAGCTGTACTGCTCAGACACACTAGAACAGACTGTAACCCAGACCTGGGCATTTTACGGCCCGCGGGCCACATCCGGCCCTTTGGGCGTCCCCGTCCGGCCCGCGTGAGGTCCATCAAATCAGAACATGAATGAAAAAAGTTCATGGGTGAACTTAAGATCCCCGACCTACCGGGTGAGAGACAGGTGATGTTGGCCAGCTAACCCTCAAATATATAACCCCTCAGTTGATGCCGAATGCCGCGTTTTCAACAAGACATAGACTGGAAAGTATTTGTTTACAGAAGTCCAAGGTAAAGCGGTGCGCTTAGTTTGTGGTACACAGGTTCATGTGTTCAAGGGTTACAGTTTGAATCGCCACTACATGACCAAACATGAGGAGAAATACAAGAACTTGTCGGATGAAGAGCGCGCAAGAGAGTCGGATGCTTTGCTAGCAAAACTGCATAACCAACAGACTTTTTACAAAACTTTCCACACACAGAGATGCAGCTTTCAAGACAAGTTATGTCATATCCCACAAAATCACCAGAAAAAAGAAGCCGTTTTCTGACAGAGAGTTTATTAAAGAGTGTTTGTTGGACTCTGCAGCACTAATATACCCGGAGAATAAGGGCGCATATGAGAACGTGCCTCTCTCCCAATGCATGGTAACGAGGAGGGTTGAGGACATCGCAGGAAATCTTTGGATCTACCTACATGTGAACAGACATTCTCAGTGATGAAGTTCAACAAATCCAGATTTCAATGCACTTGTTCAAGCCCAAGCCAGACTGGATTTCTCTCACTGAACTCAATGAACTGAAAATGCATATCTTTAATATACTGCAAAACACCTTTTCAGTGTTATGTGAAGTTGAAAATAAAATGGAACTGTGATGTAATGTTTGTTTTTACTGTTTATTACTTCTATAGGAGTATTTTCCTGTTTGACCTACACCACAATTTCATATATTTATATAAATATTTACAGAATATGCTTATTCTTCTGATTACCAGTAGCAGCTAATCAACACATATAATTTACTGCTTTTTACAACGGGAGATAATGAATATTGAGCAGAATTAAGTTCAAGTTATGGTTGGTTCGGCCCTCCAACACAGTTCAGGTTTCTCATGTGGCCCCTTGTAAAAATTAATTGCCCAACCCCGCTGTAACCACTGGGGAAAATGGAAAGTGTGGCCTGACTATGACACCAGACTAAAAGCCAAGCTAAAGGTACCTGTGGAACTCAGTGCTATAGAATAGTGTTTTTAATTAGCCAGGGTTTCTTTGAATTATGTCAGCTGCCTGCTTGCACATAAATATGCCAGTGACTGAGTTGTTGGCAATAGTATGCCAAGAATGTGTACAAGCAAAAGGCTGAAGACTACTAGCTAACCAACATGGATGTAATACCCAGATTTTATTTTCCACATTGCTTAGGCCCACAGAAATTACCTCCTATGTCATCTCTACTTCGTAGTGTACAGCAGAGGGTCCGCCTCTCTTCACCATCTATCTCCTTCCCCGTGGACATATATTTTCCAACATTACGGAATACATTTTCATTGTTATGCTGATGACACCCAACTTAACCTTTCCACAAAACCCAACTCCTCTGCTCTCACCAGTTGTGTTCAGGCCATTAACCTCTGCATGTCTAACAACTTTCTCAAACTGAATGGTAACAAAAGTGAAATCATCCTCATTGGCACCAAGACAACAGCATCCAAAATGCATCCCATCAGTATCTCTGTTGATGACTGTTCAGTTTCAATTTCCTTCCATGTAAAGTTTTGGTGTGATATCAGACAGTACACTTTCCTTTAGCCTTCACATGAACTGCCTATTTCCATCTAAGCAGCATATCCAGACTCCATCCTGTTCTCTCATATCACCACACACAGCTCATCCATACAGCATTGATTATTACAACTCCACCCTCTGTGGTATTCCCAATAAACTCCTTCATCGGCTTCAAACCATACAAACTACACTGCAAGAATCATTACCTGCACTAAGTCCACTAACCATGTCACACCCCTCCACCCATCCAGCTTCATTGGCTCCAAGCATATCAATATCACTACAAAATTCTCCTCCTTACCTTCAAAGCCCCCCCCCCAGCATATTAACATAGCAGCAGTTAGGGATGAATGATTAGCATGTTAGTGTTGTATACATTTAGCATGGGGGTGGTGGTGGTGCTAATATTAGCATGTGAGCTAGTAGTGAAGTTGAGGAGACCCAATAATTGGATTCATCCTCTAGGTACTAAGACTGACTGTGCCAAAATTCAAGTGAATCCAACAGATATTTCACTCCTGACTGAAGTGTCAGCTGGCGGTAAAAATATGTGCATCCACTAGTACAGCTACACTGCTTTGTCTGACTAGTCAAAGTCAGAACCATATGGGAAAATAAATAATTTAAAAACAACTATCCATACATCCCATCATCTCCATATGAGAATTGGTGGTGTGTGTGGAATTCCTATGACAAAGATAAAGTGTTTGAGTCTATAAAATAAGTCCTCCTCAAAGAAATAGCTCACTCCGACACTATTATTTGCTTTCCCAGTTGTGTGTGAGCAGACTGGATCAAGTGTGGACTGTATGCCTGCCTGTTTTCAGTGGTGATGGTCACCACAGTCACTTGGATGGAGTGTCAGCAAAAATCATGCACATTAAAGTGAAGCATCAACAAAACAAAGCAATTAAACTGTATCAATAGAAGCATTTATTCCATTCTTCCCATTCACATACAGTAGAATAATATTCCTAAATGTTTCCCGTATGCATTGTGAGGGTACTTTTGAGTGCGTTCTTACATGAGCTCAGGCATCTGGCGGTGTATGAGAGCGCAGAGGGCCAGGCCGCTCCTCCAGGAAGATGTCAGGTTGGTGACATGGACCCCTCTGTAGCCCTGAGTCTGCTTCTGACACCAGGTCAACAGCCGCCCAGGAACCACGCTGGTCTCTGCAGGAGAGGAACAGCACATCAGTCAAGGTCTTGCAAGGATGTGGTCAACTGGTCACACAGCATCACAGGAGGGACCGCTGTCATGCCAGAAAGGTTACCATTTTCCCCAAGTGCTTTATTTTTATCAGGGCTGCAAAGCATCTCCGAAGGTGTTGACACCACAGCTCAGTAAAACCCTCCACTGATTTGAACACCAGTATCTTGTAGATTCACTTGGACTTCAGCCTCATGACTTGAAAGACTTGAACCACCTCCCACTTTATACTAAAATGTGTTTCCAAATTCAAGTTTGCACCAACATAAATAAATTTGTACTGTAGATGGATCAAAAAAGAGGCACATCTCTCTGTAAATTGCAATAACAGTCCATAGCACCACAAACTACAGCATCTTAAATGACAATAAAGTTAAATCAGCACCTGGCTAAAACAGTCTGAACAAAAACAAAACCTTAGAAACCTCATTAATTTAGCACATGACCCAAACATGGGACCTGATTTAGTTCTAGTGTTACGAATTATAGCTGCACTATCAATATTTTTAAAAATGCGTGTCGATATACACCG
>NW_018127945.1:428243-449036 GCF_001952655.1 Monopterus albus | reverse complement strand
CATTGGTCTCTATGAAGAGAAAGAGTCAGGGGCTGTAGTGGTGATATCACATCTAGAGTGATGAGGCTGTTGGATTTGTCTAAACAATTCTCTCTAACTCGTCAGTTTTCATTCCTTTTAAATAGGTTTTTCACTGAATTGTAGACACATCTCTGCTCTTCCTGACAGTAGAACTGTGGAAGCAAATGGATTAACAGAAGATGCACAGTGAGCTGCAGAGTGACACGAGTGCCGAGCAACTGCCACATTGACTCCTATGTAAACAGTATTAGGCAGGTGGTCACAATGTTATGGCTGATCGGTGTATATAGAAATATAACTGTTTTGGTTTTACAACCCCTACTTTAACATTACTGGTTCAACCTCAACCTCCCTGGCAGCTGTTTTAAAAGTTCTGATTAGCAAATGGAGACGGGCAAAGTTACATTTATCAGGTGGACAGAAACAACTCCAAATAATGTTATTTTAGTAAAATGTTCATTAGAACAACATAACATGATGATATGATGATAATGTCAGTGTAATGTTTACAGCTTGTTCTGCTGCCCACAAATGGTAAAAAAAAAAAACTAATAAAGCTGCATTTATTGTAAACTGTAAAGTAAACATCTTCACTAAAAGGAAAAATCTTCATCATAGGGAAGACCCATGCTGTTTACTAGTCTAACCCTGCTGCTGCAGAGCAGAGCAGAGCAGGCCAGCACATGTTGGTCAGATGCATCATGTCTGGCCCTGATGTTGATGAAATGTAATCAAGCTGTATTGTCAGTAACATGGTGTTGCCTGCAGCTGATATAAGGCTCATATTTCCATTAAGAACGGGCTCAGGGTGCACTCTGGTGAAAGATATTCAGGAATTCATTGTCATCTTTATCAAAATGTTATTCTAATAACACAGCCTGTGTTGAACCACTGGTCATGCTACATTGCTGAGTCAAGCACTTCAGAAACAATAAGTGACATTTCAGTCAGCAATGTTCCACACAAAGCTTTCATGTAGTATTAATGGTGCTGTGGGTGCATCTACTCTCAATGGTGACTCATAGGATGATCAGGTTCCCATTACAACACAACAGAGAGCTTTGAAAGCAGAATGCAGTTTCATCTGAGTAGATGGCAATAACCCTCACTGTCAGCACTCTGTCTAAAGATATTCACGCTGTCTATAATCTATTTATTACAGCAACATGAACATATAAATAAAGATTCATCGGCTCAGTCCATAATCTGATGCCATATTTTAACTATTAGAGACTGACTTCAGATCCAGAACTGTTTCACTGTAACTGCATCATGCTTTGCTCAAATACACTTTGGCTCTGTCTAGAAGCATCAAATATACTCAGAGAAAGGTAAGTGTCAAAGTTTTCACAGACGATGATATGAATACGTATCAGGAATAAGCAAAGTTCCTATAAATGCTTCCACTGACCAGAATACAACAACAGATTTTCTAACCATTGACCCGACAGCTGAAGGCTGCAGATTAGGTAGTGTTTGGATAAACAGCATTCAGTCTGTGTCTCACCTCTTCTGGACAGGTTGACTGATCTACATATGGGACCTCCTCTTTCCAGTTTACAGGAGTCCTGTAGACCATCAATATACAGGTGACGAACCTGAGAGAAAGAAAGAAGGTGCTCCTGAATGGAATACAATTTGAAACTTAAGCCACAGCCTAACAAACAGCACTGAGAAACCTTGCAGTTGTTATCAGTGTTCAGAGAACTCCAGAATTATCAGATGAGACTGAATTACTCACTCTTGCTAACCACTTAATCACAGTGTGATAGCACTCAAAACTATCTGGTGCCCTAATCTAACAAGGTATTGAGTATTAAATACTGATATTCATAGTCATTTCAGCTACAACTATAAACATCAAACTTCAGCTTAGCTATGTGTGGGGCAGGATGGATCAATTTGTAGTACTGTACCTACAGTGAGAGAGGAGACAGTCTGGGCCGAGCAGAAAGCTGAGGTTGTATGACAATGATTATGACTGGTTCTGATGATGTCCTACTGCCACAGTGTTATTTACAAGGTGGTGCTAGCTAATGAGACCATGTAAACTCCAGCAGCATATTGAGATCAAGCACCCAACTTTAATGATCAAGCCACAGGGGTTTGTTGATAGTACACTAGAGGAACTGAGGTCACAGAATAAAGTAATTGAATTGAGTACCAATATGCATGGTGTGGAGACAGTGATATGAAAAGCAGCACTGTGATGATTTGGGTTGGTGGCTGAGTTTATTTGACTTGAGTAAAACTGCACAAATAGGTCTTCCATTCCAATGAATGATTTTGTTCGTCTATGTGTTAGCCCTGCGATGGATTGGCGACCTGTCCAGGGTGTACCCCGCCTTCGCCCGATTGCTGGCCGGGATTGGCTCCGGCCCGCGACCCCGTTCCGGGACTAAGCGGTAGAAAATGAATGAATTTTTTTTTTTTTCCCCCCAGTAAGACTGTTGTTGAGTCTGCTTTCAGTTTCTGATTTTACTGTGGAGGATTATTTGGTAGGCCTAAATAATTTTAAGTAAGAGTAGCCCACAATTTAATGATGTGTGGGAGAACTTGTTTTGTTTTGTTTTTTTAAGAAATCAAAGTGAGAGTGAAATTGTGTTCCAAAATGTTTGCTGAAAAGATGTTTAATTTTATTGTTTAAACCAATTTTATGGCTAAGTGGAACATACAGTAGTGACACATACAGTGACAATAAAGATAATCCTTTCTTATGCACGGGGTGGGGGGTATGAGCCCCCCCCCCCCACACACACACACACTTGTAAAACTCCTGCAATAAAGCAATCATGATTATCTGCTTGAACAAAAGTACCAAGTATTACAAAAAAACAAACAAACAAAAAAAACAAAACAGTATTTTCCAGGATTCAGTACTGATGTGTGGAACTGACCTGGTGTGGGCGTACACAACTTGAGTTGAGGTTGGGGTAGCGGGTGGCAGGATCAATGGTGTACTGTTCAAAGTTTTTACTGATGTTTTCTGTGGTGGTCTGAGGCAGCAGTCTGTAAATACTCTCCCTGAGGAACAACAGGGCAGATGTAAGTGGAAGATTCAAGTACTGAAGCTTCAAAGACCACAACACTACACTGAACTAACCACTTGATCTGTGGACAGTAAACACTGAGGGAAGCTGAAAGCAGTAAAACTTTTATAAGAATTTAGCATTCTGCAAGTAAAGACAACATTAAATCTGAATCACTTATGTGTCTTTACACTATATGTATGTATCCTCTGGAAAACATGAATGTGCTTAGTAAATTCTATACCAATCTGCCAATTAGATTATGAGATATTCCATGTGAAAATTGTACATTTTAGTTAGTGTTTCCAGGAAAAAAGCTTGAAAGTTAGAAATAATTTAAAAAGCTAGAGATGATGGTGAAGCTAAAGTAGAATAGGGTGTCAAATGCGGAGAGAGCGCTTCCTCTGGGGAGAATGAACATCTGTAAATATTATAGTAATCTGTCGATTAGATTTTGATATTCCTTGTGTAGAAGAACATGTTTTATTTAATGGCAGGCCACAAATGAAAGGACAGAGGGTCATCATGTTTGGTATGATTATTATGATGCGATTCATATAATTCTAATGTATTGTGTATAGCTGAAGTTATATATAGTTGTGTATAGTTGGAGAATGTCATATTTTGTAACCATATATCTAAACCTCTTGGATTAAAGTTCCTCAGGATGCAAGATGAATATCAGTGGAAGCTGACAAAGTACTGTCATATCATATTGTATCACACCTCTCAGCCAGTATCTCTGGAGGGCTCCTGCCCTGTGCCCAGCCCCTCACCATCCAAGCTGTGTCAAAGGCTGCCAGAAACCCCCGAGCACAACCTGTACCCATTGGCCAGAAGGGCTGTAAGCAGAGAACATCAAGTCAGTGTGAACACAAGAACTTCCATCATGGTGGACGCCAAGCTGTACTAAGTATCAAACCACCCTGACACCTGTTACCTCAAGCAGACTATCTCCCACCAGTGCAACCAGTAGCTGCTGTCCATGTTTCTCCCTGATCAAGGCAGCGTTCTCTGAAGCATACATGCTGGTGAAGTCAAACATGGCCACATCTGGCTGCCCATAGTGGTTGATGGCATAGTCCAGGGATGGCAGCTGGTAGTTTGTGCCGAAGTCAGCTGCTTCACGGGCGTAGGACAGCAATGCTGCCTGGTTGACATTGTCAGTGCCCAGCAGTCGCTTAGTTTCTATGTAGTCCTGCACAGAGACAAAAGAAGGAAGAAATAAGGCAGGGATCACTGATATCAAGATATACAAGCTTAACTAATCAATATCTTAATACACACAATGGATCAAATTACTATGTGTGATATGAAAGAGGTAATTTATATTGACAATCCCAGCTCCTATAGCTCAGCCCCCTCTTTTTAATAACTAAAATCTCTCTGATAAACCCACTGTACACTAAAGGACTTAAACAAATGAACGTACACCTGTGTAGTGCTTTTATATGCCCTGAGTGTGGAGTTAGAAAGGCTACCAGGTTGAGGTAACTGTTATTGCCTGACCCATCCTGCACATGCATGCGAACCCTAACCATTTCCCTTTCCAAAAACCTAACCCTAACCCCTGCTGTATGTTCACAATGTACCGAGTAAGTACAAGAATCAGCTGGTTAATGTTTTTTTTTTTTTTTTTAGCCCATGTTTGTATAATTTAGTTAACTTCATGCACAGGCTCAAGCTTGCTTAAATAAATAACGTACATAGGCAGGAGAGAAACTATGAGCTAGTCAGTGGAAAACTGCATTTCTCTGTGAGGAACCTTTGCTAGATATTTCAACAGATTGCTAGTATGTCCGCCCTTGCATGCAACAGGCTTGAAGCGAACCTGGAATGTTTTGTGTTCACGATACACAGATTAAGCACCACGGGAGGGGGTCTCAGTTTGGTTCGTTTGAGGGGTCTGAGTTCATTTAGAGTGTTCGCATTTATGCAAAAAATGCTTTCAGTTCATTCTGAGGGCTGAAAGGGACCAAGTATAAAATCACCCTGTGTACAAAAACTAATGGCCAAATGACTCAAATTCAACTCAACTCTATATACATTTTTAACTGAAGACCAGAATCAGGTGTCAGAATTAATACTGCTGTATTTACATGTGCATCAGTGAACTCACATGTATAATGACCCCTTTGTCTAGCAGACTCTGCTTCTTCGCTGTCATGACAAAATAGTGGGTGTTGTCTTTGTAGTAAACTATGTTCTCCAAGTCAATTCCTGAAAACATGAGCAGATTTATTAAACAGAGAGTACTTCTACTGTTGTAAAAATGAACTATGAGCGCAAGACAAGCAAAGACAGGGGGTTTCTTTTTTTAACAAGGTTATATAGCATGCTGTCTCCTCACCTGTCTCCTCCCTGAGTTCCAGAAAGAACTTCTGGTTAAAGATGAAGGCCACACCACTGATTTCTTCCACTTTGGCCTCTGCTGTCGTGTTCCTGTTGATGAAGTTAGCAGTGATGGCAATGGCCAACTTCCCTCGAAACTCTTTGCGACCAAATCCTGCAGAGAGGTTAAAAAAAAAAACCCTTAGCCATCAACCATGCATAGGGAAACCTATAGTGAACAGGCAATACACTTCTGTTACCTGTAACACTGAAGTGATCTGTTAATTTGAACATAATCTACTCACAGGATGCTGCTCTGTATTCATTTGTACACTGTTCATATGCAGATACTGTATATTTATCCCTATCTTTGCACTATTTACATCCATTGAACTGTTCACTCATGTAACTTGTCATCTGATTCTGCATTGTTTCATTCCATCTCATCCCATTGCACTAGTGTTCCATAATCTTAATGTACCTGTCCATAGTCTGTTGTACATCGTACATTACCTTACATATCTTACTGTAAATACCAATTGTACATGTCTATTGGTAAATTAGCTCTGACTGTACAGACTGTACATACTGCACACTGCACTGCTGGTTAGATGCTAAACTGCATTTTGTTGCCTTGTACTTGTAGACGGGTAATGACAAAGTTAAATCTAATCTAATCTCTTTAATGGCAAATTATTGACAGTAAATATAGTTATTATATAAAGTCAACCTCTGAATCATGCATTTAGTTTCAGTGGGGGGAGTTTCCCAGCAGTCACAGAGACACTTACCCTTCTGGAGTTGTCTATTTAGAAAGAATAATGTTTGGTACAGCTGTAACCTTTTACATATGCATAGTACATCCAGTACAAATACACACAAAATACATACAGCAGCCTATACCATGCACAAAATACACATAACATTAATTATACCTGGACAAGGCTAATAAGGCAGCCAAACAGTTCATAAACCAGCACACACACACACACACACACACACACACGCGCAGCACTGACCCAATACACACTATTAAGCTTTCAAGCTTTCAGTAAAAACTATGTCAACAGGAAATTCTTTATTCAATGATTGAAAGCAGCTTTGGGACACTTCACTTCCTTTCCAGTAATACAAACAAACAGTGCTTTGACTGCAGGGTAAAGGCCCTGTGTTTTGTTAGTTTGTGGGTCAGTAACAAAACTTTGCAAAGGACTCACTTTGACCCACATGAAGTGCACTAGTTTAACCCAAAGTACCACTCCCATTTATAAGTTCTCTTAGTTTTTCCTACTTTCTCACCATTTAACGTGTTTTTACGTCCGTCGGCTCCGATCACCACGTCAAAGTCAAAGTCTGAGATAGGATGGCTGGAGGGCCACACCTCTGCTCGCCACCCAGGGCCTGAGGAAGAACACAACACACCAGAAGGCTTCACTCAAGTTTGACTATCTTTATACCATGACATATGTACATGCCATCTAAGGAGAGTGTAAGTGACTTTCCAACGGAAAGGCAGATGACAGGGTGATGGGTCATATCTTGGTCACATTTCATGTTTAAGTGCTGATTTTACTGGGAAACCATTTCCTTTTTTCTGACCACATGAGGTTTATGGGGTTATTTGTCATCTGCCACAGTATGCTTCTCTATCCTCTGACTTACTGAATGACTGTGTGTTAAGCGAGTCCCCAGACAACATATTCAGGATGCATATTTTGAGACCTCTAAAAAAAGCAAACAAATTGAAATGTAACCATTAGCAGACTATCAATGGCCTGTTTTCCCACACAGTTGGATATATGTGCTGCCACTGCGAATGTCTCCTTTCTATGAATGTGTCACTTAAACACGTGAGCAGGGGGCTTTCCATATATAGCTGAGATATGCAGGAGAGCATTTCCATGTTCTGCCACTTACTGTAAGACACTTTAACATCTACAATATACCACACAGACTCACTGTCGTCAGTCTGCTCCGCTGTTGGCTCCACCAGCGTGACAAACGCCACGTTGACATGAATCTCCACTCCCAGAATCAGACTCACTTTCAGCAACATCAGCTGGAGCTGACGGATACCTGGAATGGATACATGCAAACATACTCATGCACCTACTTCACATTCAAAAAGCATACAACACAAGGCTAGAACTAACTGTACACCCCAAAAAAAGCAAATACGAATTTTTACCAACTTGGACTGATTTTGCTGAGCATAAAGATTATTTGAGACAGCGAGCAGTTATCACTGCAGCCGGCAATGTCGGTGTTCTGTATTTGAATGGCTACCAACTGCATGCAATCCTACAAACAGTATGTACAGTACACCAAAGCTGTAATATCATTAAGCTATAAAGATATCTGGTTGTAGTTTATATAGAGAAATTTGTTAGCTTAGTGACACAATCAATTTAGAAAGTTTAAGTGATAAAATCAACTTATTGACCCAGAACAGATAATTCAACTTTTTTGATGTTGCTCCAAGACCATTGGTGTCTACTGATGTACTGATTCACTGCTGGTGAAGACGTGTACAAGTCAGGGCACTCGGGTACCAGTAAAACTAGCCCGGTTTCTGTGGTTGCTGCTACATCAAGCTGAAGAAACCTCAACCAGTATCAAATGGTAGCATCAAATAGTTTTGTTCATAAGTGGTAGTTGCCCTCATCTTTGAAATGGAAACCATTTAAAATGTGGTGGCAAGAATCTTCATGTTCTACTTAAAGATTTGTAAGCTCACAATTTGGACACTGAAATAATTGTGACTGTCTCATTATGCATTAAAACTCTGATATTTTCCAAGTATTTCAACAGCTGGATGGACCAGGCTAACTTTCACTCTCCCAGTATGAACCGATTCCTCATCACTGATACAGTATTTCAGCTTAGAGCATCCACATTAGGTCAGTAGCCACAATCAAACTTGTGGAAATGTATCTCACATCTTGACTAATGCATCTGTCTCTATCTGGGAATCAGTCAGTCATACTTAACTATGATAAAGTTGATTTTAAGATTCTTTTATTTGTTGCATGGTTCAGCTCCATCTTACATCTCTGGTCATTCTGCACTCTACATCCAGACACCACAGATCCTCTGAGCAGCTACTCCTCTCTGTTCCACGCTCACAATCCAGTCCAAGAGTTGGCAGAGCCTTTTCCATTGCCACTTGCAGAATGTTAGACAGTTCACCCCTCAGTGCCAGAGTTTGACCCGTCGTCCTGGCTCCTCCTTGCTGTAGCATTCGTGTTGTACCTCGTCAACCTCTAGTTGTGATAGCAGGTGCTTCTTGTGGATGTTAGAACACTGAGCTACTAGTTGTTTCGATGTTAGCCTAGATGTGGGTTACAAAGAATCCCTAGGCCCCACATCCTCCATATGTAACCCCTCTCGCTGGGGTTATTTTTATAGTAGCATTCCAATAGTTCTGTTCTCATCTCTTGTCCATGAATGTCTTGTTCCAGTAGCCCACTTCTCATCAGGTTGCCCTGGTTCCTCAATACCTGACATGGACCTTGTTGACCCGGACGACATCCGAGCTGGTGTGACTCTTTTTCCAACTCTCATTACCCATGAGATAGGCAGGTAGCATTAAGGGCCTTGCCTAAGGCATGAATTTCAGTGATGATTTTGACCACATTAACACTGGGATTAAAATGCAAAAGAGTAATTGGAACATGTTTCTGAGCATTTAAAACTTCTGAGACTTGGTTATAGCCTAGTTTACCAACAGGTTTAAGCTTCCCCTGAACAAACAGTTGCTTGATACCCCAAAATGAGTGTCTGACAAAGGATTGACCAAAAGAGTCTAAGACAACTGACACATCTCGACTAATGACTCAACTGTTAGGATCAGCCCTAGCAGAAAATAAGCTAATTATTTCTCAAAAGTGGCGCAAGTTCACAGAGTTAATATACTTTGTATCAACTGTATCTCAGCAGCTGGTATCATCTTTGAGAGGAGATATTAATACATGACACCATTACTAAGGCTGCAGAGAAAGAAGGGCCAATAGAAACATGCCAGCAGGGAGATGCCACCTGAAGAAATATTTTAATGTACAGTGTGCTTCCAGGGTGTTTTATACTGTAAAAATCATGAGGCAAACAGAGGAAGAGTGACAAGTTCATCTTTAGTCTGCTTCCCCATTGTACTCTCTCAGTTCATGACTGGCATCAAAGTGGTATGCGAGTATTAGATTTTTCTGAACAATCCTAAATTCACTATCCTGACATCAACAACGCCCTGTTGAGAAAACAAAAATATAGACTCACTGATGTGGTCGATGGAGCCGGCGCAGAACTTGCCATAGAACGTCTTGGCTCCAAGGCCCCTGAGGTCGTGGATGGTGAAGGGCCAGAGGTGGAGCACATTGTTCCTGGAGAAGGTGTCTCTCTTCTCCATCACCACAACCTTGCAGCCCAGCAGAGCCAGCTCGATGGCTGTTCGCAATCCACAAGGACCCCCACCGATAATCAGACACTAAGAAGGATTAAAGAGGTTGAAGTTCTGTTATGTTTTCTTAGACTTCAGTTTCAGACAGACCTCGTCTGAGGTACTTGTACTATAATCAAAATTGAGGAGCAATTAAAAAAAAAATAATAATAATAATAATCTTTATTTCTATAGCGCTCTACAACTCCAGGCGCACCAGAGTGCTGTACAACACACACAAAAACAATAACAAACAGAGCATTGTACAGTTTCCTCTAATGATCTTAGCTTATTTTTAATCTGCACTTATCAATAGTTTTATATTAACAATGGATACATTATTGTGTGCATGTAATGTAATAGTGAGCGTCCACAGAAATGTTCACCCATTTTTTGACAAGTAATTGTGAACTGAGTCGCAAGTTACACTGCGTGTGACAATAGGTACGTCTAACTGTAGCTGCTATTTCCTATTCTGGAATGAAAGAAATGAAAAGCAGGTGAGAAAATGCAGCAGACAGCAACAATATGTAGAATTGAGATGAGGAGAAGCAGCAGCAGCTTCATCTGGAGAGTCTCCTCGGTCCACTGTGATTACAGTCAGCATCTCATTTCCAAGTCAGAATGTCATTTATAGGGAAAATTAACTGGCAAAACACTCAGCAAAGAAATCAGGTTAAGACTTGTTACAGCATTAATCACTTTTGGGAATTTAATTCTTGCCATCTCCCAAATAGCCTAGTCACCTGCCATAATTTTGATTCTGGATATAGAAAACCAAAAAACACAGCACCCACCCACTTACAGTAACTTTTTTGTTTGTTTTTACAACGTTTCTCCAAAAAGTATCTGGACTAATAGTCTGGCTGTTATTTTTGGCCAACTCTCAGCCCAGCTCATTTGTCTTACTCTACCCTTTGTGAGCCTCTGGCCTCTTTCCCCTCTGAATGCCTTATCTTTTCCTTCGGATATGAAGTAATTCCAGCAATGTGCTAAACTCGCTGTTTATTAAAACTTAGATATTAAGTACACAGAATGTGTCAGAGTTAGGATTATTTAGGTCTGGCTAACTAGTTGGATATAATTACACTGTGTATTTTCCAAACAAATCCACACTGGGAAAGGTCCTAACTGGTAACACAATGCTGACTAGTCCAATGATACGCAATCACAGAGTACCTCACTACTTTAGATACACTTAATCAAAAGAAACAGCAATTCAACAATGTGGTGGAACCTCACTGAAGTACAGTATATGTATGTGTCATTAGGAAGCAATATGTCACTAATCTGAAAACTCTCCCCTTCACAGAACTCTTTCAGAATGCCTGACAGTTTGATTACCAAAAGCCTTAATTTGATCTTACTTTTCAATTAACAGATCAGAACAATTAACATAGTCCAAAGGTATATAAACGCATATCACTAACAGTGGCTTCTCACCACAATCAATAATATGAGCAACAACTGTATCAGAGTTACAGTACAATATACTTATACTGTACATAAACAAACACCTGCAGTAGTTCACTTAGCTCCAGGAACGGTTATCAGCCCCATACAGTATATGCTCTCCTCAGCAGAACACAAAAGTTCTGTAAAACAAATACATTAAACACAATGATCACCAAGACCAGTTCCTCACTGATCAGCTCCAGGGCTCCAAAATAACATTTTCCACCAGTAGCACCAGCGCTCCTTACTGAAAATGGCAGGAGCACCAGCACAAATCTTAGGTGCACCACTTAAATCAACAAGCAACGCAACGCCACCTTAACTGTAAGTAACTGATAAATCATTTGTTAACAAATAGACAATTTACACGTTTTACTTTAAAGAATAAAGTCACGCTTGATGGCCACTGCCCTGACAAGATGGTGGGCACAGTGGTTAGCGCTGTTGCCTCACAGCGAGAAGGTTCCGGGATCGAGCTCGGGCCGACCCAGGGCTTTTCTGTGTGGAGTCTGCATGTTCTCCATGTGGGTTCTCTCTGGATTCGCTGGCTTCCTGCACTTTTAAATACATCTCCATGCTAATACTTGATTCCAGGACATGTACTTGTTTTTAAACTGTGGTTTTACCACTGATCTGAGTAGGCACTATTTCACTTCCACCACTGTGCTATCAGTGTGTGTAGTTTGATTGCAGCTCTTCACTGCAGTGCAGGTTATTCGTAAGTTGATATTTCTTACCCTGGTGCCTTTGCAGGCTTTATTCTGGTTGTAGACCTTGTGCTGTGCCCTTTTGTCCAGTTTGGTCCACAGAGCTTTGACCTTCCATGTGCTGACTGCAGCCTTCAATGAGCTGTAGAAGTTGCTGTAGTCCAGAGGATCCAGCTCCAGCTCTCTGCAGAGGATACTGAAGGCCTGCAGAGTCCCTTTACAGGTGGACGCCTGGACAAAGTTCTCAAAGAGCTGGCAGGCCTGTGCTGTACGTTCATCTTCCATCTCACCCATCTGCCCTGCTGGTCACCGGCGTCTCCTCGCAGTCTTCCTCCTCTCCTGCTTGCTCCTTCCACACAGTCAGCACCAGGCTGCTATGATGTATGTGCCGCCATGCTTAGCTGCTTCTGAAAGAAACAAATCAAGATGTGTTTTAGAAAGAGACTGGAAATAAAATCAACCTGAAACCAGCAGGCAATAAGACCAACTGTATATCCTGTGAATATAATTCATGGGCAAAATGGTGTATTAATCCTTAAATCAGATTATGTTACAACCATTTGTGATATTATGTCTGTAGGTCCTAATCACAGATTTGCAGACCTAGGCTTAGAAAACCACTTGCATAAAAGATTTCCATATCCAATAGGTATCTGCATTATAATACACAATTCATTTAGAGAAATAGCATGACACTAACTGTATGAGCCAACAGAATTTATGCTCTACAAAGAAGAGAGACACTGCAATGGAAAAAATTAAAACCAACTAAAGGAGAGGTCAACTTCCAAATGTGAGGAATGTCTGCAGCTTGCACTGAAAATAAACTGCAGGGGTCAAAATGCTGCCTTGTACTGTATAGCTAGAAATGACATCCTGCATTCTGTATGAGGCAACCAAAGGCATACACTGCTTTGACCATACAAGCCTTTAGAGGCCTACACCTCCACACCAACAACAATAGGCCGTGTCGAGGTCAAACAGTCATTAATTTAGCTGCAGATATTTTTTCTCTACAGTAAAGATATTTTCCTTCTTCAGCTACACTGAATGCCTGATTGGATTATGACTGCATGTGCTCACAGAGGGGTTCAGCTCATAAGTTACTGTTCAAACACTGAGGCTGCAGGAATACAGAAAAAACAGTCACGCAGTCACAATCGCACGCAAGCAGCAACTTGTGAGGCACAAGATGCAATAGCAACAACCCTGAAAGAAGGAAGATTTACTCAGCCGATTATGTGCTTTGTCCCCCCTGTACAAACCACACACAGCCCACAACACATGAGGAAACTGGCCCAGCATCAGGAGAACACCACCTCCCTGTTGCATCACAAAACATTTCCTGAGTCCTGGCTTCTTTGGTCATCTCATCTTCCTTCAGTGCAAGTAACCCACGTCTGATCAAGCCCTCCACTTTCAGAAGGCCCCACAGGACTTCAAAGTCCACCTTTCAGCACCAACCACAGTTCGTTGATTTTTAAAAGTTCACCGTTTTTAAAAATTCACACACTGGTGTTATCACCAGGAGCAACTGGGGGTTCAGTGTCTTGCTCAAGGACACGTCGACACGTTGACTGGACAAGCCGGAAATCGAACCGCTAATCCTCCGGTTAAGAAACGACCCGCTCTACCTCTTGAGCCACAGCCGCCCCCTTCAATCTTCAAATACTTGTCTAATAGTTCCCAGTGAATATCGAATAGCATTTCACCTTGAAATGCCCATCCCTACTGCAAATATTGTACTTATTTTTTAGTTGGAGGTTTGTAAAAAATTTAATTTCTATAACCTCTAGAGTCCTGAGCTTTGGAAACCCAAGCTGTGCGGTCCTCATATGAGGACGCAGGGACTCTAGAGGTTAAATAATGTTTTTTAAATTTGTCCTGTACCATGGAGCACTTTTATTTTGAGATTTGTTTAAGTGGGAGAAAAGCTGTAAATAGAAACCTTATTTAGCCTAATGAAATGTTTTAGCTTATTTTTATTAATTTAATGATTTTTAGTAATTTTTCATTAAAGAAAAAGTTACAAAAATGTTCGTATACATCCTCAAATACTGTTCTTAAAGAAAGAAAATCGCAAATCAGCAGTTGAGACTTAAAAACTTGGAATCGGTCAAGAAAATTACATTTGGTTAATTTCTACTTGAAACCATGGCCCACAACAGTAAACTAGTTACACTAACTGATTTCAGCTGGTTTCAGCTGCATTCAACACCTTAACCAACCCTTCAGCTCTCTTCAGCTCTCTTCAAATAGAGCTGGAATTTCAATAGCTACAAGTGCAAACTGCATGCAAACAACATTTGAAGACATTTATACTGTTTTTACCTGCAATTCTTGGAGTAGGTGAGGACTTAAAAGTCACCTTTTCCAGTCCGAGTACAGCCTAATGCTTTACTTACTATCAGCCAAACTCTACCCAGCAACAGGCCAAATTATTTGAAGCTGATAACATCTCTGTGAAAGTTACGTATCGGATCCAGATGGTTGGAAGCTTCTCAGCATTACTCTCACTATTACAGTCATGGAATCTGCTGTCCTAGAAGAGCTGGGAGAAGGATATGGTTTCTGTCTCTCTCTTGCACGTACACGCGTGCACACACACACACAGATAAATGCCTGCACATACAACATGAACACGGGTATCAATCACATGCACACACGACATCAGACAGACCTGAAACAAAATAACCTGAAAACCTGTGAATACGTGCAAGAATGTGCAGGCTGCACAAGTACAGCACCTGCTCGGTCTGTTTGTGTGCCAGTCACAAATCCCACCGCATGCACACACACCACTGACCAAGAAAAACACACTTTCTCTGTAAGACTTTGAGTGGCCCAGTGGGGGTCTCACATCTCTGCCATTTAGCAGTTTGGCCACAGACAGTAGCCTCTCAATTACCATTTGGTTATTAGCCCCTGCACGCACGCACACACGCGCACACACACATACACACACACATATACTGTACTTTAACTCTGAGGGCTCTCATGCTATTTCATGCTCAGCCAGATATAAAATTTCCAAAGCTTTGTTCCTTGTTTTCTGAACAACTGGACATCACCTTGCCTGTCTGCAGTGAATTCTTCAGTAAATGACCGTTTGGCTACTGGTGTGTAACTGCTTAATGAAAACTACCTCAACAAACTAAAGATTGGCCCCAAATTATGTTTTTATCTCATCCATATTCCTGCAGAAATGGGGAACTACAGCATAAAGAAAATAACATCCAGATATCAGTACAGAGACTGACCACCCTACTTGTGTTTGGCTCTGATGATCAGACATGATATGCCCCAACTTATTTATTAACCTAGTGAGTCAAAAGAAAAGCAAAGCAAAGTGTGGACTGATCTACACAGGACTAGAGAGCTATGGGAAAGATCACAACCTTTGGAAGCTGTAGTAAAACCAGTATAACTACATCTGGAATAGTGCATTGTGGGCGTCTTGGTGGAGGAACACGCTAACTTGATATCTCATTCCAAATTTGTATGAGTAGTGCGTGTAGGTGTGTGTACTGGGGTCGCAGTATCTTCACATCAGTCTCAACACGAGTGGGATACAAGCACAACACGTCATTTACAATAAATGCCATTAATTACTTTGGTCTCCTAAATACAGCTTTCAGTCTCTACATAGTATCAACTGACATTTTAACCTATTTGTAATCTTCAAATTAAAGTTAAAATGTCAAATGATGCTTCAACTGCTCTCACTGCTCACATAACAGTGCACAAGCATCAGATACTGCTCGTTTCAACTTACACTGAAATCTTAAGTGTTTTCATTGTTTGTGCAGCCCCAGGACATTTAGGCCATCAACAATACACAAGCTACTCCTGACATGAGGTATGTGTATTGTCTTACATAAAACCAACATTTGGATTTTGCCTGGCAAGTTGGTGAACCGAGAAAAGACAAGATTGGAAGCTCCACAATTTTAAGTAATTATTGTGTGTTTAATTTACAGCTGGAGGAACTTGGCATTTACTTCATCTGTTCTTTAAATTCTCAATTTACTCAGATTTTACAGCAACGACAGATCAAGTTAAAACTGTTTTAATATGGAAAAATGTATTTCATACATTGCTAACAATGCACGTCAGATAATCTCAGAATAGATTTTAGTGGTCGAAAGGTCAAGGTCACCTCACATAAGCTCCATTCCCTTGACTGGTGAGCAAAGGCGGTAATTCTAATTATTTTCAGCACAAATATCATTTCGTCTAAAGAATCAAAATATTTATTTCTAGTCTGATTATTACAGGGAGTCTTTAGTTTTGCTTCATAAATGAAATAATATTTGTAGCATTACTACAAGCATAGAACTAATCTAATCACTAGGGGTGAAAAGGTACACATATTTGTACCAAACCATTTTGGTACAGGATTTTTGATAAGGTGCAAAGTGTACCAAATGCAATCTTTATTATTAATTAACATTAGGCTTGTTTTGCTGCCTTATATTTTTTTCAAATCTGCATTCCCACATGAACATGTAAAGTGGTGGACTGGAGCACAGCACCCTTAGCTTAGGAAAGCCTCTGGCTAGCAAACATCAGGGCCAATACAGAGAAGAAACCAGAGACCCCCCTTAGCATTACAGCCTCCTGATTGGGAACACTTTGGCTTCCCAGTGAAATACAACAATATTTTAGCACTATTTTTAAGAAATATTCAGTGATGAAATATATGACTTGAAAGTCTTGTATTTGACTGTAACACAAAATCTAAGGCACTTTAAGCAGCAAATGCAGCAATGCAGCAATATAATAAAAATATAAGGATATAATAAGAAAATGTATGCTGCATGTGCAGCAGTCAACAGTCAATGTGCAATTATGCATGTGCAAACTGAGAATGTAAACAGTACATCACGTATTTCCTGGTAATAAACTCCTCATCTGTTTAGGAGTCTGATGGCAGAGGGAAAGAAAGAGTTTTTCAGTCTGGAAGTCCTACACTTCACACTTCTGACCCTCCGGCCAGAGGGTAGGGAGGCGAACAGTCCGTGCTCGAGGTGGGTGGGATCTTTGAGGATAGAGGCAGCTTTCCTACGCACCCTGCGGTGGTAAATGCTCTGCAGAGAGGGCAGTGGAGTCCTGGTGATCTTCTCAACAGTCTTTACCACTCTCTGCAGGAGCTTGCGGTCCATAGCAGTAGTGCTGCCATACCAGACAGTGATGCAGCTGGTCAAGATGCTCTCAATGATGCAGCTGTAGAAGTTGCAAAGGATCCTAGGTGACATGCCAAACATCCTCAGGACGTACAGCCACCGTTGGGCCTTCTTGACCAGCTGTGTGGTATTAAGTGTCCAAGTGAGGTCCTCACTGATGTGGAAGCATAAGAAGCACCTTGTGTGTCACTTTGTGTGTGACAACTTAAGTAAGATTCTAACTGCATCATTATACTGTATGCCACCTAAAGCTTTTACATTTTTGTTTTACTACAACTACACCACAAGTGTGCTGTGTAGTGGGATACGGTAGACTTTAAAAAGAGCTGTTTTTGCATCATCTGAACACATGAAATTTGCATGCCAGTATATTGGTTTGTGCATACAATTTACAACACTGGCGCTACACATCATCATCATCATCATCATGTAGATCACTCCTGATAATGTAACCCAAATGTTTCATTTTATTTACTACTTCTAGTGCTTGATCTGCCAAACAAAATATTTTTTTGCATTTGATCCACTTCAGTTTTAGCAGAAATGATCTTTTTAGGGTTAAATTTATTATCATACTGCACACCATAATCCAAGCAGACTCTGAGCAGCTACTGTAGGCCAGCACTATAAGGAGACAAAATGACTAAATCATTAGTATACATCAGATAGCTCATAACGTGATGCCCCACCCTACATTCAGTCTGTAGAATTTGGGTGATGCAACAGGACAATGACCCAAGACACTGGAGCAAGTCCACAACAGAATAGCTTCAGAAAAATAAATTCCGCCTTTTGGAGTGGCCAAGTCAGAGCCCAGACCTCAACCCATCAACCAGTTATTAATTCCAGGGGTTCACTTACTTTTTCCACAACCATTTTGAATGGTGAATGAATGTCTTCAATAAAGACATGAAAGATCTGATTTTTTGTGTGTTTTTGTAGGCACATTATATTTGTCAGTATTCTTGACTTAGATGAAGATCAGATCACATTTTATGACAAATTAATGCAGAAAACCATGAAATTCCAAAAGGTTCACGTACTTTTTCTTGCCACTGTACACTAGATGGCAGGGGCATTTTGCCATTATTGATAACCCTAACTTCTTTCCAGAATTCATAATGATCATTTTGTAGAAGATTTTTGGCCACAGAGTTTGCCCTCTTCTTTTAATAAAGCATAACACATATCTAGCATTTGTATCGTTCTTGTGCTCCCACTCTGGGCCATTCCTATCTTTTCCTGATAAAACCCAATTTTTAAAAGCTTCTTTAGCATCCACATGGAGTTCAGACACATATTAATTCCATCCTGGCCTAAGATTATGTTTCTTACTTTATTTTTGGCAAAATGTTTTACTGCTTTTTTGATGATTCACAATTGTATCATACATTGCACATAGGTCACTGTTGTGGCTTTGGTTCTTGCAGTTAATATTCTCACACAGAAGACCATCAAGTGGCACATCAATATTACTTAGGCCCTTATCAGTCAGTGAATTGTAATGCCTTAAGTCATCTTTTGTGTACTTGTGAGCAGTCACATGGCAAAGTCTGCAGTATAGAGGCAGCAACAGCAGCAGTTGGTGTTGTAGGAGCAGTTATTAGTAGCAGGGGTCAGGCTAATAGACTTATGCCACCAGGCCCAACCACATCATAGCATGTTTGTGGATTAGAGTTAACTGATGGTTAGACTATGTCCTGGCCTGTATCCATTGCCCCAACTTCAGTTTCTTGATCCGTCTTAGATCTGCTGGGTCAAGCTAAAGCTACAGACAAAGTCTTGTACACAAAGAGCCATGTGTGACTGAGGGCAGCAGAAAGCACAATGTGTGTTTGTGACAGAGAAATTATGAGGAACAGTGAGTGAGAGAATCAACAGAAGTGTCCTTTCACTCATGGACATGTTGCCTTTTGAATTATTCATTTCTTCAGACCAAGTGTGTGGATATCTGTATGTGTGTCTGTGTGTGTTGTGTTTGTTGTCTCCGTTTCCCTTCCTAGGGTTGAGGTCACATGTAATCAGCAAACAGAATTAGTAATACCTGCATTTTGGAGAGAGTTAATATGTGTGTGTTTTTAAGTGCAAGTTTTGTAAATGAGAATGTAAATAGCTCCACAATAAAAAGCTTTTCCAGGCAGGTGCCATTAACCCAGTGTAGAAGAAGAATGTAGAAAACATGATGTAAATATGGTATTATTGTTTGTTTCATGCATCAGTTTGAGGACATTACAAATGCTACAGTTCATACAGATGCTTTGTTCTGTTTTGTTTGTTTTTTTTTTGTCTCCTTGGTGGATGGTTAGTACTTCATACACATCAGCAAACAAGCAAACACTTTTTTGCAATATTTCAGGTTTTTTTTTTCAAATTTCTTGCATTTTACTGGTGTTTTATGCACACATTAAAATTGTGTAAAAACTGGTGGATGTAAACCAACCTAATATAACAATAGTGCCACTTTGTGAGTGTTTATATTCTAAAACTTGGGCTAACATACACAGCAGCCAGAAACACAGCACTGTGCTCTCTGGCTAGATAATAGGGCCGGCATTTCAGCAATAAAAACTCCACGTCTGGTGAACAGTGCTTGTAAACCGTCTGTACATTTCCACACCATGAGTTATTAATAAACACACACACACACACACACACACAACACCTCCCTTTACCTTCCCTGAAGCAGCAGTGCGATCGCTTCAATGTACAGAATGTGTTTGTAGCTGAATTGCTGAGTCTGGAACTCTGTCAGAAAGCCAAGTCTCAGTGAGACTTAGAGCACAGCATTCTCTGATTTCCTGTTGTGCTGTAAATCTAGCCCGCAGTTTGTTTTCCACAGACTGTATGTTAGCTAGGAAGAGGCTGGTTAATGGCGGTCGGCTAGCGCAAGCATTTAGCCTAGCATGGAGTCCCCCTCGCCTGCTCCGTTTGCGTCTCCATCTCCGGGTTGCTCTCCTGATTTCAGCCTGGTCGCTTGTGCCTGGTGCTCCAGGGACTCCCCGAGGACGGTGTTGGCTGTCCTCGCCATTGTTGTTGTTGTTGTCGCCGGAGCAGACAATGGGTTGTAGCTCCGGTGGTATGAAACCAGTAAATTCCCAGTGGCTTTGTGAGTTGGTGATATCCAGCAATGCCTGTCTGTTGTATGTTAGCAGTGCATGACATTTGTGCACTGCAGAAAAAGCAAAAAAAGAAGCAAACGAAGAAAAAGCCAGCATTCAAGAGTGGAACGCGCAAACACGTTCGCCTCGGTGGGCGCCATGTTGGTTTATCCATCAATGCTGACACACTGGTGGTAGAATTGGCACTAAGGTAGAGTGGACTACATTTGCAGCATGGCTAACCAAAACACAACGGAAACTGAACTCGTCACAACGTGACCCTATTGTACATACCTACAACAGCTGTAGGCATGTATCTTAAAGACACATAAGGTGTTCAAAGTACATTTAATCACAACCATAGGGCCATAATCCAGGATACAAAAGCATTCATATTTATGTTGGTTATGTTCTTTTTTTCATAAGCCAACATAAAGAACAGTACAGATACTTCTGCTTAACTTAGTGCTTACACTAAAGTTGACACTACAGCTTCTTTCAGCACTATCATTTTAACTGCTCTGTCAACTTCTT
>NW_018127945.1:419262-428217 GCF_001952655.1 Monopterus albus | reverse complement strand
ACTACAGCTCGCAGACTTAACAGCCTTCAACAGTTTCAGTATTACAGATATTTCAAATGTTTTAACTGAAAGAACTCAGCATTCAGGAAAGGTAATTTAGTTACAATAAACTAGATTGAAATAATTCAACATTTTGAACCCATGTTCCTGAAACTGCATCTTCTGCCTGACAGGGCCAATTTAAAAGCATGTTTCCATTTTATTTCTGGTTCTCTTTATTACATTTTGAGAGAAATATTAAATATGAAAGAATATAACAAGTCACCAACTGGTAACACTGCCATCAGCTTTGCCAGATGGGAAACTTGAGCATCTGTGTGAATATCTCTAAGCCACATCAGCCTGGTCTACGACACACCCATACTTAACCCACATAAAGGGCATCTTAACAGGAAATAAAGTACTCGTCAGCTACATATTTGCTATTCTCTGGTTATGAGACCACAGCACAGTGGAGTGGTTAATTAATTTTAAAGTAGAGAATATGGGCAAATAAAATATGCATATGTATGTGGTCACAAATGAGGTCGGAAGTTACTTATAAAACAAATGCAAAAATATTAAATGACAGAAAATGCTATAGGGAAACAGCATGATGGTAAGAGTGGCCCGATTCCTTAAGCATGTCAAATGCATTTCAGGCCTCATAAAACATTTGCAAAGCCAGCATTTTAAATCCTATATTGTTTGCAAATACATAAATACTAGGGCTGCATGATAAATTGTTTTGTAAACGCTATTTAGATCCCTGTGTGATCTCAGTCTCACGTGACAGTGATTCTGCCATGTTTGCACTAGCACGGAGATGCCTTGCATGGAACCAAGCACTCCCTTTTTCTCGTTAAGCTGCATTAACCAATAGCCGGAATGCATCAATCATGTGGTGAGCTGTAGACATGAAAAGAAGACTGATTCAGAAACAAGTCTAACATGTTTGACATTGTGAAAGATATTCTGTGCTCTCCTGCAACTATTGTCAAGAAATAAATCACTTTGTGATTATTGGTTATCACAGCTTAGTAAAGAAAAGGGAGTGCTTGGTTTGATGCAAGGCATCTCTGCGCTAATGGAAACATGGCAGAATCCTTGTCACATGAGGCTGAGTTCACACAGGGATCTAAATCACACAAAACAATTTATCATGCAGCCCTAATAAATACCCAAATAAAAGTACAATACAAAATAATTGCACCCATTCATATTAATAGTGCTTCACAGTTGCCTCTACAAGGCACCTTTAAAATATTTCCTGTTGGTGTCTTGAAAACATATTTTCTCCCCATTTGTCCTAAAATGCTTGTATACCAAGGTCAAAATGAAATAAAAATTAAGATAAATCAGAGTACACGACAGTGAAAGCAAATCAACTTGATTTAAAAAGAGTTTTATAACTATGCTGCCCTTATTTTACTATCAGTCAAGAAAAAACTGGAGGGAGAACAGGTCATTAACACAAATCCTGGCTGCAGTACATAAACAGCTCCCAGGTTCTACTGTGGTCTACACAGTTTACAGTACTGGATGTGCCACAGCCATATAACTGTACAAAGCAATGCCTGAGACATCACTGCTATGCTTGAGTTCTCATAAACTTAGGTGTGAACAGTATGAGGTTGTGGTCACAGGAGCACAGTAGAGTCATATGACTTACCCCAATCCAAACGCCAAGCGCTCTCTTACTGCTCAGTTCCACTTGGTAATCGGTTAGCATTCAAGTGCTTAATAAAAAAAAAAAGGGTCTGTTATAGCTCGTGACTATTGGCTACAAAAAAAATAAGCTTCTCAGATAAAACAGCACAAGAGCTCTGCACAGCAGAAGTATCAAAGCCCTGCATGTTCAGATATCCAGAATGACAACAATATAGAACACGAAGGCAGCATAAGGTGGAATAAGAGAACAGCTGAGATTTAGGACAACACTTCTCAACACAGCCATATCCTATTTTCAATTTCAGAGACCATGCCTGAACTCCAATTAGTTATTTCTATGTGTCAGCAGGATTTACAAAGCACTGAAGACTCAGATAAGAGACCAGCATACTGCTGGCTTCATCAGTGAGCTCACACCTACTGTTTAAGTCTGACCTCACCTACAGTAACCTAACTGTGTTACTGCAGACCCACAACACACTGCCAAGAAAGCCACCCAAAAATAGTTATATTCTGTTATTTGCACTCTGAAAGTCACAACTTCAAAATAGTTGGAAACCATATTTATTCAGTGGCATGAAAGTGAGTGTATGGCAGATGAGGACAGAAAAATAAGTTAGCATTAAAGGGGGATAATCACTGAACCTGCAGCTATGACTTTAATCAAAAAGTCCACAACTTTGTCTATCTTATCTCTATTCTTGCAAAGCTCAACAAGCAACTGCTTGACACAGAAGAACAATCGATAGCTGACATTCAGACACCAGACTGCAGTCAGATTCTTTTCATTCAGACTCCGGTGCAATCTTTCCGACACCATAACAGTAATTTGCTTCATATTTTCAAACTGGAAGTAGCTACACTCTGGCTATTCTGTGAATATACACACATTTTGACAAGTTTTATGCATTACATCATCGACACTACCACTGATTCATTCAGTACATTAACTAAATCAGAATTAGTTTATTGGCCAGGTGTGACGGACACACGAGGAATTTGACTCTGGTACATTAGCTCTCAATGTGCAAACAGTAAACCAGCATAAGGCTGTGTAATATAACAAAATAGCAGTATTAACAGCAATAAACACTGCAAGCAATGCAGAATAAGCAGTATAAACAGACAGTAAATAATGCAGAAACAAAGGAATGTTCATTGAAATGAGATAAATAGGGATAAGGGATAGGGTACTCAAAACTAGAGACCTGTACGAGTCTGTATAATCTGTACAATGTACACACACACACACACACACACACACACACACAGGTATTGCACTGAGGTTTATTGTCTAAATCATACTGTCGTGGGTTAAGTGTTCATCAGAGTGACAGCCTGGGGGAAGAAACTGTCCTTGTGCCTGGTTGTCTTGGTGCACAGTGACCTGTAACGCCGTCCAGAGGGGAGGAGTTCACACAGGTTGTGTCCTGGGTGTGAGGGGTCAGCAGTGATCCTCTCCGCTCTCCTTTTGACCCGTGCGGTGTACAGGTCCTCCATGGAGGGCAGGCTCATTGTCCTGTTTGGTTGCTGAGCCAAACCAGACAGTGATGGAGGTGCAGAGAACAGACTCGATGATTCCTCTGTAGAACTGTATCAGCAGCTCCTGGGGCAGGTCGAACTTCCTGAGCTGGCACAGGAAGTACATCCTCTGCTGTGCCTTCTTGATGATGGTCCTGATGTTGGATGTCCACTTCAGGTCCTGGGAGATAGTGGAGCCCAGGAACTTGAAGGACTTTACTGCTCATACAGTGCTGCCAAGTAGTGTTGCTTTCGTCAACGAAAATTATGACTAAATATCATCGTCAACGAACCTTTATCACGTGACGAAGACAAGACGAGACGCAACGAAATGTTAAAACGTTATTTCGTCTCGTTTAGTAGCGTTATTATTATTTTGCAGTGTTTCTGTTTCCTGTGTCTCGCTTCAGGGGCTGCATCAGGTCACACTGCACAGACGCAGGCGACATCACTTCCTTAAGCCCCACTTGCGGCATTATTTAGAAGATGACAACAAACAAAGTTAAGTCTGACACAGAGAAAGGGACGTCGCACTGTGCAGACGCAGGCAACATCACTTCCTTAAGCTCCACTCGCGGCATTATTTAGAAGACGACAACAAACAAAGTTAAGTCTGACACAGAGAAAGGGACCGATGGCCGGCCAGCCGGGGTTCGTCTTTGGGAGAAAAAGAAGAAACGACATTTGGAAAAACTTTCATTTCATAGAAGTGTAAAAGAAAACAATGTGTTGTGGAAAAAGATGGGGAGAAATGTGGCCACAAAAATCACACTAAATGTGTATTGGATGTATTCTTGAGTCTATAAGGTAACAATAATAAGATAACCTTGTTTGAAATGGGTTTGGCTAAAAGAAACTTTTGGTTTCCTCTATACTACTAGGTACTTTTACTATATTGACTGGATTAAATAGAATTGCATTACTAAAAAGAGACTAAAATACAATTTTCGTTGACTAAAACTAGACTAAAGAGAGTATGAACGTGACTAAAACTAATAAAAACTAAAATGACAGCTTCACACAAAGACTAGACTAAAACTAAAATTAAAACAGGCCGCCAAAAACAACTCTATTGAGTTGCAGTGCCATTGGTAAACTCTTTGGGGGCAGGAACTATAAGGAAGTCATCACGGACCCACCCAGAGGCCTGAGCAGGTGAGTCTTTGAGGACCCCTTTGGATACAGAATCAGATGTGGTAACGGCCTGCTTGGGAGCTGTAACAGGAACGGAGAAACGTGTAGAGTCAACTTGCTCAGGAACAGGACCAGAGGTGGTGACAGCGTCAATGCTGACCCACTGGGGAACAGGAGCAGAAGAAGCATTGTCCCACTTAGAAACAGAGACAGATATGGCACTTACCCATATGGGAACAGGTGCAGAGGCAATGCCAACCCACTCAGGAGCTTGATCAGGTGTGGTGTCAACTCGCCAGGAAACAAGATTAAGGGCAGGAGATGACCCGCTCAGGAACAGAGGTGGTGGAGGCATCAAACCACTCAGGAAATGTAACAGAGGCAGCATTGACCCACTCAGGAACTGGAACAGAGGCAGCATCGACCCACTCAGGAATAGGGATGGTGGTGGCATCAACCCGTTGGGGAAGAGAATCAGAGGCGGCATTAGCACCCTCAATGACCCTCTTAGAAACAGGAGCAGAGGGGCCATTGGCATCCTAGCTGAGCTGCTCAGGAACAGGAGTGACATCTGTGCACCAACCTTCATTTATGTAGAAACAGATTCCACCTCCTCTCGTTTTCCCGGACAGCTCCTTTACACGATCCGCTCTGTACACAGGGAAGCCCGGTACTTGAATCACGCTGTCCACGATGGAGTCGCTGAGCCAGGTCTCCGTGAAGCACAAAGCAGCAGAGTGTGCAAAGTCAGAGTTAGTCCTGTTGACGAGAAGGACTTCATCCATTTTGTTGACCAGGGAGCAGAGATTAGCCATGTGAATAGATGGGAGTGAGGTCCGTGTTCCCCTCTGTCGTAACCGCACCAAGGTGCCAGCGCATTTCCCATGTCGCCGACATTTTTTCCAGGTCTCGTATATTGCTGCTGCGCCTCCGATCAGAATGTCCATATAGCATTCTTCATTCACAAAAATCGGAGGAAGGTAGTTCGGTGTGAGTTGTTCAATATTTAACAGGTGTTCTCTGGTAAAAGTAATCCGGGATGAGTTGCAAAAGACCAAAAAAACAAAGAAAAACAACAAACACATGAGAGCGCGAGTGACCACGGCCGCCATCGCTGTCGGCGCCGGAAGCTCTTAAATGTTGTTGTAGTTAAAACAACTCTACAGATGTCTTCTTTTGTGAGGCTTTGTCTTCTTACTCGGTATAAACACAAACTGTAGTGATCAGATATTTACAGTGAAAGCATCGTAATAACTAACCAACTGACTGGTGCTTGTGTTCTTTGTGGTCTCTTGCTGGTCAAAGGGCAGCTCATATAAAAAAAGGAAGGTGAAAAAGGAAAGAACGATTTGCATCTGGCCTGGTCATCAGATGTAAATGTCAGAGTAGCTGAAACCCTCCAGACAGCCAAAACTCAAATGCGTGAAAATCACTCTGGATTCCCACAGAGAAAAAGCAGGCATGTGAAAAAAAAAAAAAAAAAAAAAACTGGTAGTGACAACAGTCACTACTGCGACAACACAGTCCACTACTAAAATAACATCACACTACTAACTACTAGTAGATAGATATGCAAAGACAATACTTGAAAGAAGTGTAACATCATGGAATACAGTATATGCTCATTCGCTGTTCTGCCAGGAGTTAAATGAGAAGGTTAATACCGCTCTCATGTCTGTGCATTACTGAACAAAGCTGTAGCAATCTCAGCCAAGAACAGAGACTTAAGTGTTCAAACACCCCACTCCCACTGGCCAACAATATTAGGATATTCACCACTTATTACTAAGCTCCAAAGCACAAAAGTTAACATTTAGGACAGCCCTAGGGTAGTGCCGATTCTCACCATTGGTACAGAAGTTGTACTAAAGCACAGGGGAGTAGCTGAAACCTCCAGTGAACACCAAAGATGGGCTTTGGAACTGTAAAAGCTACCATAGGTAGCACAAAGTTAGACAGTTAGTTAGTGAGATTCGCTGGCTGGCGTCAAACCAAATCATGTTGAACACTGGTTTTAAACAAATTACCATGATGTAGGCTATAGTCACACCAGCATAACCTCTTCTGTCACTGTACTGCGAACACCATATTTCTCTACATTTAGACACAGGGTTTTGTTTTGTTTTCAAGAACGGTCTTTTTACACAGATATAGAAAGTCACTTTCGGCTTTTCCCGTTTAGGGGTCGCCACAGCGAAGAGTCACACTGACGACTTGCTTGTTGACATTTGGCACGTGTTTTACACCGGATGCCCTTCCTGACGCAACCTGGATTTGAACCCGGGCTGCAGCGGCGAGAGCGCTGTGCCTTAGCCACTAGCCTACCTGGGATGGCTACACTTTTTACACAGATTATTTTAGTATTTCAGTTTTGAAAATAACAAAAGCTTTAATACTTGTGTTAAAATTTAAATGGCAAGAGAATTATAAACAGTGATAAAAAAACACCGCAGTGCAACTCCACTTAGTAAATTACAGTTCTCCCTCCCCTCCCAACTTAATCTATGGTACTTTAACCAAGTCTAGGAATTTTCAGGGCTAAATATCAGCTTCCAGGTGAGAATATGAGTCAGGCCTCACGCAGCCCCTCTTACAACACAAACTGCATTAGCTTAGCTTGAACGCCATATGTTTGGTTGTACTTAGGCCTTCCTTTTGTGCATGTGAACCCTGATATCAAACCCTTAATCCTAGCAGCATTAACACCACACACAGCAGAGGTTAGGCCTACAACTCGCTAACAGTTATGACATTACATCCTAGAGGATATATTCACATTAAGTAGTTTTGGATGACAACTTAACTAACTATAAGGGTGTCATGAATTTACCAGCCAACCACATGTTTGCATGAGCCAAATATCAAGTATCAGCAGCTGCAGATAGAGCTCTGCACTGCAGCAGATCTTTAATTATAATGATCGGATTGTATGATACTGCAGTGAAACAAAACTTTACTGCAAATGTCTTTACCCAGTCCTCATTGGTGGCTGCACTAGTGCTGCAGTCTAATAGTCTAGTCCTTCATGTTTGTTCAGATTAAATTTAAGACCCCACCTTATAGGGTGGGATAGCTGAATCCCACCCATATACTTAAGTGTAGCATTCTGCAAGCTAAGCCTTTTAAGACCATTGAACTGCTGTACAGTTATGTTAGTATGGTCACAAGGCTCTTGGTGTTCCCAGGCGCCAAATCAAACATTTAGACTCAATTTAAACATGAAGCACAATCTAGTGGCCAAATGTAGACTGTTAACGAAAGAGACATATCACAAAGAGTTATCAACACAACCTGTTGCACATAGCAACAGTCACTTAAATTTTGGTTCTCAAACCAGCCTTTGGAAGATCATCTGACATACCACAGCTTGACTTGGCCTTTCTCATCTGACAGCAGCCCATCTGGTGAGCCAGTGACAGTGACACTCAGCCCCCTGGTGTATTTTTGTCTTGCTGTCTCTCCCTCTGGACTGATAAATGCAGTGACACCCCTTATAAGTCAAGCACTCATTCCATGAAGTGACAGCTTGTGAAAGAGTTTGTTTTTCTAGCCCCACAGACATGATGGTATAGATAAGTAGGAAACATAGAATGGTCCAGGATTCACATCGTGAGGGCTGGTGGCATAGCAGGAAGAAAAGAAAACCAAATTCCACATACAAATATTATAATTAGGGTTGTAAAATTGTGGGAATTTTCAACATTGAAAACATTTCATGGGAATTAACAGGAATATATGAGAATTAATGGGAATATATAGAAATTAATGGGAATTAATGGGAATAAACTGGATATTTACTACATTGCTGATTAGCCTATAGCAGGAACCTTAAATGTAGTTCAAAAAACATCTTACTGCATAATCTTCGTTAAAACAATTAGATTCAATGCAAATTCAGTGGAGTTTCTACCTTTGTACCCTAGGGCTTTCACTTTATATTTTTGAATGGAATTTTACATTGGGGTGGGGGAATCTTTATTTTATTCAACATTTATGCTTTATTGTTATTAAATGACAGAATACATTAAGGTTCTACCCAGAAATAAATCCAAGTTGAAAAAGTCATTTTTTTAACTTTACAGGAGTATGCATGCACGTCTGCTTATGACCAAACAACATATTTATGTCTGTATATGATACAGTTTGTGTAAATTACCCAAAATTTTCAATTAACCCCCATAAATTCCCATTGAAAGTTTCCAACTTGGAATAGTTCCAAAATTTCCAAGCTTAAAATTTATGAGGAGGGTTTCCAGAATTTGACCTGATGTTTTCTGCCCCTTTGCAACCTTAGTCATCATATTCAGTTTAATAATGATGTACAAACACAAAGAAGTCTCCACATGCCATAAACATGGAAGGGGAGCTGACCAAGCAACACTCACCTCCACTAACTGTAAGCTACTTGCGACAATTGCTCTTCGAAATACTTATTGCAGTAATGCGGTCGATGTACCGGTCCGTCGTGGTGAAGAAGGAGCTGAGCCATAAGGCGAAGCTCTCGATTTACTGGTCGATCTACGTTCCGACTCTCACCTATGGTCATGACCGAAAGGGAAAGATCCCGGATACAGGCGGCCGAAATGAGCTTCCTCCACAGGGCGGCCGGGCGCACTCTTAGAGATAGGGTGAGGAGCTCAGTCACCCGGG
>NW_018127945.1:414965-419005 GCF_001952655.1 Monopterus albus | reverse complement strand
CCCCGTGACCCGGTCCCGGATAAGCGGAGGAAAATGGATGGATGGATAGATGGAATACTTATTTTGCTAAAATTCATAATCCATGTGTATAAATAAAGGCATAAAATCACAATCAGCAAGTGTATGAACAGTGGATTCACAGTTCTTTGTTGCTGAAACCAGTACTTGTAAAACCGGCCTGATATTCTGCCTCCGCACAGCTGACAGGGTTGTGGATCAAAGGGGAACTGGTCATCAAGTTTAGATGCAAGTTCAGTTCTAATAAAAACCAATCCATTATATTACTCAAGTGCAAACTGAGTGAAAATTTCTTCTACTAATGAAATACTAGTCCATAGCAGCTGGAGGTTCTAAGATGAGACGAACCTTCTTTGCCTGACTGGATTTCAGCCTTAGAGGACACGAAGCCACCTGCTACACACAGCAATCAACCGAAGATGTGAGAGGGCACACACTTACACTAAGCTGGCAGTTTATCAGGTTCACTAAAACTAATGTAGTCTAATACATCAATCCTGCAATAAATCCTCCTACGAAAAGGTTTTAATGTTTGGCTCATGTTCAAAGTGTTTTAGACATTCAACTGTATGAATTTCTATTGTTTGGTCCACCCCATTTATATTAGAAAGACTAGGCTGAATAACAAACAGCTGTGAACACAAACTGAATATTATCACCCCTATGGAGGAAGATTTACTGCAGCACTGTTGTATTAGACTGACTTAGTACAAACTGCCAACTGAGTATAGATCACAATATAAAACGAGAAGATCAGATGCACCACAGTGAAATGTCTGAGGGGCATGGATGGATAATGAGATACTGGGCCCCTGGGCACAAAACGTACCCAATAGGGGTGTGATGAGATTAAAAGGTGACAATATTTCTCATCAAGGTGAAAGCTGTCTTGATAAGTCTATACTTAACAGGAGAGCAGCAGCTGGCATGGCAAAGTGTGAGAGTGAAATTAGCATAGAAGTAGCTCTGAATATTGATTGGTTTCACCCAGTGCTGCTGGGTCAGGAAGAGAGAGATGTAGGTGGAGGGCAGCAGCCAACATGGTGCTGCTGTGGGAGAGCTAGTGTAGAAGAGAGCGGTCAGATGAACAGCACTACAGCCCTATAGCATTATTATATTCAATTTAATAAAAGAATTATGAAAACACCCCGACCCCTTGAACTACCACCACAATTAGAAGGCAATTCTGTGGGAAACTGCAGCTTCATTTAGAACGTAGAAGCTCATGCATAGTTCATGCACAGTTAAAGGTCTGAAGAGCCTCATGTGAAATCATGCACTGAAGCAGTCAGCTGCGTTTGTGGCAGAACCTTTTACAGTGTTTGTATATTGTTCTGTCTTTTACTACAGATGATAGTTCATACTCAGAAAGTAGAACTGAAGTGACCTTCATTACAAGATGATTAGTCAAGACATTTCAAAGTGCACCTGGACTGTTGTGCACTTTTGTGACTTTCAATCAAATAAAGACTATTTTTCCACTCGTATATTTCATTATTGACGATTTCTTAAAAACAGTGTTAAAATGTGGTCTTGTTCTCCTGAATCATCTTGTCTCATGAGCTACATATATCGTCA
Source organism: Monopterus albus (assembly GCF_001952655.1). NCBI lineage: Eukaryota > Metazoa > Chordata > Actinopteri > Synbranchiformes > Synbranchidae > Monopterus > Monopterus albus. The sequence goes on along the minus strand of NW_018127945.1, from coordinate 417,409 downwards.
CACCCCTAGCCCCCACGCTCTTACACAGGAGCCGAGTGCAGATACCTGATGCAAGCGTGATAGGACCCGTCAATACTCAAGGGTTCAAGCCAAGTTCAGACAGAATTTAGAAATTATGCTTGGGTCAGGAGGAGTTCAGACACATACTGTAGGTCAAACTTTAGGCTAGATGGCTGGAGAACTCAAATGTTTGCTTCTTTTAATGATAAGAAGAGAAAACACCATACAAACTCAATGGTGGTGGGCTCAGACATTATATACTATAAGCTTGTCAGGTCTGGGTCAGGCTTGGACGGCAGCCTGATCCATGCTCTACACAAAAGCAATGCCCACAAATTGAAAGAGACTCTTTGTAGCTAATTGTGTTAATTGTGTTGCTTTTTGGAATTTTCCCATTGTTTCTTAGTTTCACTGCTTCTCTTTGTAGTCATATTAAATCTGTTTCTGGTCATTTTGGTAAATTCCCCTGCCTTCTGTTAAATTGCGAGGCTTTCTACATCTTCATCTCCTCTTTGATGCCCTTCTTTGTGCATCTGCAGCTTGTTTTATGAGGTTAGTGTACTTAAGCCACAACTGTCTACAGTATCAGCAGTCCCTCTGCTTTTCCGACCAGCTATACACACTGGGAGTCAAATCCAATTTAGCCCTAATTAATGTCTTGTATCTTCGGATTAGAGCAGGAATATTAGTTAAGTTGCTCTTTATAACTACAGGAACTATTCACTAAGTTGACGGTAGGAGTGTAATGCGTTGTTTGCTTCATTGTCCTCATCGTCTGAAGTGACATTAACCCTGTAAACCAAGTCACCAGTAAACCTGTTTAGGGCCTGACGCAGTCACCTGTTGCACCTCTAGTACCAGTTACCGCCGAATTCAGCAGCAGCAACGGGCCATCAAGGCCCAAACAAGCATTACACAGAGACAAAAGGGAAGAAAGTCGTTTCCTTGGCAGTGTGAGCTAATGTCAGATATGAACCATTTCAAAAGAACATTCCTGATACGCGCTCAGTCGCGCACTCACGCTCGGAGAAGAAAGTGCGGCTGTCAGCTACTTACACCGGACAATCCATGCCAATAAATAGCCGATGAAATAACAGCAGTCCCGCTGGAATCCACCGAGGTTTATCCGCGATTCCTCGCCAATGGAAGTCACAAACTATCCCCACGAGTCGCTTAACCCGTTAACGTCAGCGCCGCCGGTCTCTTTCGGCGACCTGGTCCTCACGTAAAAGCCACAGTGTCTCTGCCGACCCCCAGTTGTAGACTGGCGTCAAGTCTAACTGCAGGCCCATGTGTCAGCTTCCGGTTAATATTTTCACAATAAAACTCTCATTAACGACTAAGCAGAAGAAATACCTGATGGTTTTGATTCTACTTGTCTGTGCCCTTCTTACAGTGTCTGACAAGAATTGGCTCATCATTTTAGCGGCTGGTTGGTGTGATACATGCTGTTTCTTCTCATTAAAGGAGAGTATTAGGCTACACAAATGTTACTTTCTCAATTCTAACAAAAAGTTTTATCTTCTCAGACAGAGCACGGACAGAGGTCTAGCCTATAAATAGGTGCTTCATACTAGTTGCATATACTGGAGGGTTTTGGTTGGTTAAAACAATACATGTAGACACTGAACAGCCTAAGCTATTTAGCTTTCTCTCCTCCATACATAGGCCTACAACAGAGCTATAATATTTGACTATATTTGACTTTGTTGTTTCTGTTGTTAAACAATGGCTGAACAAAGGTCTCTAATGGATTGTGGTTTAATTATCAGTGCAGTAATATAAGCCAGATTCTGAGAGAGATCATCAAAAACATTAGTATAGGCCTATAATTTGTGTCAACATCTAAAAACTTATTTTTTGTGTATTACTGTCCATGAAGTTTTTTGTGTTTGCTTGTTTTGTTTAAATATTAAATTATTAATATTTACTTATAACCTAATTGTGTAAGTTAGAGTTCATCAAATCAAATCAAAATAATTTATATAGCACTTTAGAAACAACATCTAGTTGACCAAAATACTTTACATAGACAGAATAAAATCACAATAAATAACTAAAATAGAATAAATGAGATCAGTGCAAAAAGTAAAACAGCACAATAACACAGACACACAGATGACATACATTCAATAACTTAAAATTAAAAGGAATGCATCAGGCCCTACTGTGCATTAAAAGCCAAGACAAACCAATATGTTTTAATGTAAAGCCCAACATATCAAAAAATAGCCAGAACATTCTATTTTTTTGGAACTGAGATGTTTATTAAACCTTTTAACAAAACCCAAAATATAATGATTCGAAATTCAAGATTCACGATTTTTATTTGCCATATATGCATAGACAGACAGTCCAGGCATATAGGAATAGAGGTGCCATATTATTTAGATTATTTCTATTTCTTTTGTATCACATTTGATACATGGGGCATTTATGGCAAA
>NW_018127945.1:406046-414700 GCF_001952655.1 Monopterus albus | reverse complement strand
GGGGTTATATACTCAAATTTCCTAGTACTTGTCAAAAGACGAGCAGCAGCATTTTGCACCATTTATAGACGAGTGAGGGAGGACTGGTTAACACATACTGTAGGTATATAGCATTGCAATAGTCAAGTCTAGAAGTGATAAAAGCATGGATTGCAATCTCAAAATCATTAAAAGAAAAGAATAACTTGGCCTTGCTTAACAGCCTCAGGTGGAAGAAGCTAGATTTCACAACTGAGTTGATTTGCTTGTCAAACCTCAAGTCACCATCAAACATCACCCCTAGATTTTTTACAGTTGACTTCAGATGTCGAGCCAGGGGGCCCAGGCCCTGGTTAGAAGCAGTTAGGTTTACCAAGTCACCAAATAGCACACACTCTTATCTTATTTTTGTTGAGATTTAAAAAGTTAAGTGCCAACCATGATTTCAAGTCTGTCAGACAGTCAAACAATGACTGTAATGACATCCCTCTCATTGCCTTCAATGGTTAACCTGTATATCTGAATAAGTAGTCTATATTCTATTCTATCCAAGTAGCTTATATTTTTTATATGAAGACCACAATTTTATATACCCAATTGTTTCTTCATTATAGACTTTCAGTAGACTACTTAAATAGCATCAATAACTATAATATCATAATAAAAATACAAACTACAGGAAATTGATGGCAATTCTAAGGCCTGTACATTAGATACACAAAGCTCCTTTTATTATGAAAGTACATTTGCCGCATATTTCCGGTCCTGCTGTGTCTATTTGTAGGTAGCTTGACTCAGCCGGTGCTGAATTTGAAAAAGCTGCGTCTCCCAGCGTTCCCAGGACATCCAATAGGAACCCAAGTGATAAAACATGAGTTTTTGTAAACTGAGACAGGCGTGTGGATTTTCTCTGTCAGCATTAAAGTCACAGAGAACATCAACAGCAAAGACAGGAAAGAGTTGGTCTGAACACATGACACATAAAGACAAACGAGCACTTTCCAAGGCCACACACACACACACACACACACACACACACACACACTAGTTGTAGGGTGCTGGAGCCATTCACTGCTTTGTGACAGCCCCACTCCTATTAAACACTTTCTCAGTGTCTCACTTATACAGAAAGTGGAGAGAAAGAGACATTACAATAATCATGTATGTACAGTGTGTGAGCATTGTAGCAGTGTTTGCTCATTTCTTTTGGCCCGTTTCCACAGAATGAGTGATGCTTCTAAGCCACATTATTGCTGCACCACTCTGTGATAACCCAAAACCTGGCCACATGAAACCAGCACTAGACACTTAGCTAGAAACCTCTGGACCAGTGAAATAATGTGTCATTTTATAAATTACATCACTATACTAGGTTTACAGTCCATGAATTGATCCATTTTAGTAGCCAGAGAGAGACGGACACCTGTGGATAAAACTTGAGAAATGAGCCCATCTAGTGGATGTACAGTTGTACAATTCATCACCATCTGAAAACTTCCATTTGCAGTATTTTTGTAAAACTGACCCTATTTAGAATATTGAGCTGTAAAACCACAATGAACAGGAGTAAACGCTGATCAATCGATCAGTGTCTTACAGCAGGGTTTCAGTTGGCATTTCTGTTATCAGTGAGTTCTATGTAGGCCTTTTCATCTCGTTTTTTAGTTAGTAGCCTGGTGTGTGAAAAGCTTCCAAGCTGTTAAAGCCACTTTCTGACACTTCCAATGATGATGATGGTGATGATGGTGATGGTGATGATGGTGATCGGATTTCCGTGTACTGGGTGTTTCCCTTCACGCATCGCACGTGGCAACCCCCAGCCTTTGATCCTTTTCAGTTTATTTTAGTTATTTTCTTTGTCTTTTTTATCTTTACATAACCAGCTGTTTGATTTAGACCTTTACTCCACGGAATCCAATTTGAACCTTTTCGCCATTGAACCTGATCCGGTGTTGTCCGGTTTCTAACCACCATCCCCTCACATTTTCCAAATTAAAGCAGCTGTGTGCGTCACGGCAGACAGCAGCGATTAGGTGGAGGAAGAGAAGGAAAGATGTCCGGTATCACGCTGCTGTCCGTGTCTCTGACTTTGTGTTTGCTGTGGGCGACCGGCGGAACGACGCGGAGCGGGGCAGTGACCTCACAGGACGCCCTGGAGCGGGTCCCGTTCAGCCTGAACGACATGTTCCGAGAGGTGGAGGAGTTGATGGAGGATACGCAACACATTCTGGAGGAGGCTGTTGACCAGGTCTGCGTCATATTTTAGTCGACTGGTTCACAGAAAAGCAGTTAAAAGCTTACCCATAGTGGAGAGCGTGACAGAGAGGACACAGATCTACAGCTCTTCTATTATAACTGTGGATCAAATCAGCAGCTGTGTGGGTGATACCATAGTTAACTGTTAACTGTTGTGATTGTCAATTTACCGAGACCCTGCTGACTTCCAGGCTTAGCTATGTGTGGAAATACTAGTATGCTTTCCATACCTGCTTTTTGTCTGACGCCATGTCTGAAAACTATTAATAATCCTCGTCATAACAGTAGTTGCGCAAAAAAGGGATATTGTCCAGTCAGTTCAATAAAAGAAACACAAAATAAGCCTAAATCTGATACTTTGGTACTGAATGAGACTCCTGGGAGGCTGGGAGCGTGTTATTTTTTCCCAGGAGTTGGATTTCAACAGGTTAAAGCTTGCTAATGTTCCAGACAGTGTCTGGGTTTGATCCGGTAATTCCCTTCAAGTCATCCAAGAAATGGAGATGAATATCAATCAGAAGAGAACAACAAATTAGCCATAGTTATAGCCACCTTGCAAATTTACACTTTCTTCCCACATGGAAATGTGATGTACAGCCACTTTCCAAGAAAGTTGGGACGTTGTAATAAAAACTGAATGAAATTATTTGAAATTCTTTAAAAAATAATTAAAGACAGGACAACAACCACATCAAATGTGAAAACTGAAAAAAAATCTGCTAATTGTACTCATTTTAAATTTGTTGCCAGCAAAACACTGCATAAAAGGAGGGCCAGGGCCGTGTTTACCACTGAGCTGCATCAGCTCTTCCAACAACACTAAGTGTTTGGAAACCGAGGAGATCAACTGCTTTAGTTCTGAAGGTGAAATATTTTCCCATTTCTGCTTGATGTAGGATTTCGGCTGCTCAACAGTTCAGGGTCATGTGTTCAGTGGGTGACAGATCTGGACCAGTTTAGCCCCCAGACCTTTATTATGGAACTGTGCTGTTGTAATTTGTGCAGTATTGGGTTTGTCATTGTCTTGAAATAAACAATGCCATTACTGAAAAAATGGCCCTCTGGATGGCAGCATATATGTTGCACCAAAACCTATATATAGTATAACATTAAATGGCACCTTCACAGATGTGTAAGTTAGTTTTGCACTAATGCATACCATGACATCAAGGATAGATGGTCTCTCTCCTATTTAGCCTGGAGGACCCAATGTCTATGATTCCCAAAAATTATTTAAAATTGTCAGACCACAGAACAGGTTTCCACTTTGTCTCTGTCCATCTTAAATGAGTTTGAGACTAGAGAAGGTGATTGTGTTTCTAGGTCTTTTTACCTCTGCCAAGTGAAGGAGTTACGTTTTTGCTGGCACTTGTTTGTTTGTTAACAGCATAACTCAAAAAATAATGAACTGGTTTTGAAGAGGTTTTTTTTTTGAGAGGCAGGGTATGGGCCACGGAACAATTGATTAGACTTTGGAGCTGATCTATATCATGATTTGGATACAGAAATATTTTAAAAGATTATTCACCATTGTGAGTGCTGGAAAGGCTGTTGACTGTATGTGAGCCCCCTTGTGGCCAAAGTGCACGGCTGCGCTGCTGAGCACAAATTCCTAGGTTAATATCAGCTGCCCATTCGTTGTCAAAGGAAACCAAGTGCTGTCACTCAGTACATCCTGCTGTGCGAGGCAGCAACTAAAGAAGCCCAGCGAGGTGACAGCCCACAGCTGGGTAAAGATCTACTCTATGCAGTGACAGTAGAGAGAGAGTGTGATGGCAGAGATTTTAAACCAGGCTCAAAGTTGTTGTCATTTTCATCTGTAGGACTGGTATTATGCCATTTTGGCTTTTTTTTTTTCAGGTGAGAGTGACCACTAAGATTGAGGATATGTGGTCAGTCTATTCAAGTAATGTCAGTTTAGAAATTGTTCTGTTTTCGTAGATGTGAGTGCTCATTACCTGACCAAGCTAGCTTTATTAACAGGCAGCTACATCTGGTTTAGAGCACAGTAGTCTTTTGGCGAGGACGCCAGTGGTCCAACTGTACGTTTATAGCTCCACTTCCACTGCCAGAACCTAACGAGCAGTACACCCCATGCTTCCCTTAATTGTCACCCAGCAGAACCTCATGCGTTGATGCAGCTTATTATACTTTGTTTTTCCACAGTATTTTGTGCTGTGTCTGTCTCTGTTTAGAGGAGGGAGGGTGGGGGGGGGGGGCCGCTCTCCCCTCCTCTCTCTCTCTCTCTCTCTCTCTCTCTCTCTCACACACACACACACTAAGCAGAGGACATGAAGGATCTCTAGACAATGCAACAATCAGTCAGCCATGGAGAGCAGTTTATCAAACAGCTGTTGAACAAGCAGAACCCAAACCCACAGAAATGTGACTACTTTGCCCACGGTCCACTCACCGAAGTTCCCGTTTTACCCCTAAACCAATGTGAATGTCTGTCATATCTATCATTTTTTTGAATAACTTTCAAACTAATAATGGTATCAGCATCATTCCAAATGCCAGCAGCAGGTTCTCATGGTCAAGCAAGCACAGCAAGGAGCTGTCCAGGGAAATAAAAGAGGAAAATTTGTTTTAAATAGACTGTAACCTTAAAATATACTTGATTTGAACTTGAATTAAGTTAGTGGGACAGCTGAAGCTGCATTTAAGCCTCAGACAAACTTTGGCGCACAAGTTTATATAGAACAAAAGTTGTGTAGTTTGTCCCTTATTTTGTGTGATGTAGACACATTCTGGTGGAAACATTCAGGGTCGAGAGTAGGAGATGTGACAACAACTACGACTTGTTCTCACGTACTGTACATAAGGATGCATCAGTGTTGTTTTAACATCAACAAACTATTCCTTTAATGAAATCATGTACCATAGATGATGACAACCCCCAAATTGTTGTAATTTAAAACTGATAAAATCCTTCTTAAATTGTTGAACTATTTGCCACTGAGAGTGGTGAAACTTACCCCATCCTTACTTCTGAAAGACTCAGCCTTTCTGGGATGCACTTTTTCCATGCCTCTGTGCTAGCAATAGCCGCTGCCAGAGGTATTATGTTTTTGGGTTGTCAGTCCCTGCGTCCCATTTTTGTGACTGCTATACCTCAGTAACTCCTAGATTTTGGTGGTCAAAGGTCAAGGTCAGTGACATCATGTCTGTCCCATTCCCATAAATTTGAATGGTTGGTGGAGGAATACAACCACAAAGTACTAATTCTAGTTTTACCCAATCATCATACTGACCTGTTACCTTAACTGTGAGGTTTCCACCATGTGATCTTTTTTTTTTTAAGCATTAACCAACTTTTCCAATCTTTTGTTCCCCTTGTCCCAACATTTTTGAAATGTGTTGCTAGCCTCAAATTCAGAATAAGATTATCTAAATCAAAATATATAAATTTTAACATTAGATATCTTTGTACTGTTGTCAAATGAATATTGGTAAAAGCGGTTTTCAAAACATTTCTTTTTTTTTCTTTCTTTTTTTTGCCTTTTTTAACAATTTTCGGTGTCGACCTTTTTGGAATTGGGGCTGTATGAACAGAATGGATATCGCATGTGTTGTATTTTGTATAATGTTTATGAATGGATCCTACATGTCTCCTAATTTTCAATCCAACAGATAACTACTGAAAGTGCTAAATCCTCTTTAATATCAATGGATCTGCGTCCTGACTACCATCACCAGACTCAGAAGGTGGTAAAGAATGGAGACGGAGTCGTCCAGGTCCTAGATAGGACTGACAAGGTAGGGGTTAACTTCTGACCTTATGGTAAAGTATGTAACTCTCAGACAAAGCCCTTTTGTCCCTAAAAAGATCATTTTTGATAGATGGAGCTTGGTTTACAAAGTCACGCCTTCTACATTTTTGAGTGGACTTAGTCATGAGCTAAACACAGACACCAAACAACAGTATAATTTTCCTATTATTTTGACTAAGTCTGATGTATGTCTCCCATTTTGCCTTTTATAGGAAACAAACAACAACACAGGAGAGACTCATCTTTTACACACCCATATGGAGATCACTGGTCAGTGGAACAGTGTGGATCATGTAAGAAATCTACCTTCCCTATGCAGAATAATGAATAAATAAATAGAGGGCAATGAGATCAATGCCTTCTGTCTCATAAGCCTCCTGGTAATTTGGCTTTATTACATCCTGATGCTGACATGATTAGTAGGACACAAAGTGTATTACTGATTGAAGTGTGGTTCTCAGGAGACTTTGTTGTGCTAACAGCCTGTTGACTCAGGATTCTGGAAACCTGTATCTGGTTTCCAGAAACAGGAAATCCAGCTGTCCAGTTTCAGACCACATGCTTCTCTTTAAGTGGTGCTGATACAAACTTAAAGGCAGCCTTGATCATGTTTTATCACATTCCAGCAAGCATCAGTCATGTATTATTTTTAACTCCAAATATTTTCAGTTTAATCAGAACACCTAATGAAATCTACGTTAACATTTGCCTCAGTTTTGTAAAAGGAGGCGGAGAGGTAGTGCTTTCTGAAACTCGGTTTTATACAGAATGAGATCATCCAGCAAACGGATCTACCAGATTTTTCACAGACGGTCTGCTTAGACTGAGGTCATTAATGCTGCCTGTTTTGACATTTTACTTTACAACGGTGGTTTTGGTCCTTTTCTTTCCTGGCGGTTGTACAAAAAGTGGTTGTGTTAACAGAGCTTGCTGCTGGAAAAAACGCCAGGGAACAAAGTAAGCCTACAAGGCAGTCAGGGAGTGGCCTGCTCTTCTAAAACGACTAACTGTGCTGAAATTTAGCCCTCTACGTTTAGTCACACTTAATGAAGTCACAGTGAAATTGACTGGCTGACTTAGTCGTAGCAATTACCCACTATATATATATGTGTGTGTGTACAGCTAACGTACTGCACAGAATACATGTATTTCTCAGACAGCCCCCTTCAGAGCTACAAAGACCTCATGCAAACAATTTCATAGGTTGACTACATGCTCTCCCTGACAACCAAACTCATCTTGATATAGGCTATATACATAAAGCTAATTTCAATATAAGAACAAGTTAAGAACAGGGCAAGTTAACCTTTTTAAATTTACCCCTGTTTTTGTGCACAAGCCCCAAAAAGACATACCCAAAATAAAATGGTTGTTATTCTGGAATGGTAAGTGTTACACTAATGACCATGGTGTCACTGTAAAGGTAACATCCTCCAGTCAGTGACCTGGGACTTGAAACGTAGACCTTATGGTGGACTAAGCTGTTACTTGGTAAAAATGTGAAATTATGTACGTTTAGTACAACAAAACACTGTTTGTAATACAAATCAACAAAACTAGATGAACTACTCATAAACATTTTATACAATATTAGCAAAATTGAAAAACACCCCAAACAGAAATATAAGACTGCAACATAATGCCATTTGGTTAGAATTTATTCTGGTGGTGATAATATAATGAACTATACAACACCATAGTTTGTGAAACAACTAAAACAAAGCAGCAACAACAAAACTAAATGAACTACAAAAATATTTCTTTGTCAAAATGTGCAAAAATGAAGACAAAAACTCACTACCACTAACACTGTAGTATAGTTTGTCTAAAAATAGTAGCCCAGCAGATGATTACATTTACAATATTCCAAAAATGAGAAAAACTCATGTGCTAGTTGCAGAGACTGCACTTACAGGGTGTCATCTATACTGAATAACTGTTCTACTGTTATTGCCTGTAGATTTTACAGTCCAGCTTCACTGTGCCACTCACTGAAACAGTCTCTTGTTGGTTGAAAGCACAGGGGCACTTGTACCTAGTTCTGTGTGACATTGGGCCTGATGTGGATGGTCTTGGAGCTGAAGTAAATGGTCCCACAGCTGATGTGGATGCTCCTGTACTTGGCAACCCAGTGTCTGGTGGCTGTAACAACATGTTCTTTCTGAAAGCTTTCTGTATGAAGAGTTTCTAGTTCTTTTTTTTGGCCATGTGTTGCTGCAGAATGAAAGCGTTTACCACAGCAGTGTCAATGAAATGGTAAAAGAAGATCTTGTACCATGTCCTTGTTTTGTGGATGATGTTATATGTTGTGAGAGCATCTGAGATGTCCACTCCCCCCACGCACCTGAAGGACAGAAAGGGACAAAAAAAAAATAACTAATTGAAAAAAATGAAATGTGCCTGATATCAAATACCCAGTACAATAAAGAGAAACATGGTAACAAATCAAAGTGAACTTGCATATATAAATATACAATACATACTTGTTGTATTCCTTCACAGGAGCTGGTGTTGGGAGGTTTGCTGTTGTCTCCCTTGATTTGTCTCTAAACGGTGTCTCCGTCAAAGGTTCTGTGCATTGTGGAGCATATGATCACTTCTTGTTTCCATCCATTTTACATAAATCAGGCCATTTTCCCAGATCCA
>NW_018127945.1:400039-405991 GCF_001952655.1 Monopterus albus | reverse complement strand
CCAATCCTGTTCGGAGGGAAGGTGCCACAGGCCAAGAGTCCCAGGCACCTTGTCCTCCAGAAGCTTCTTTATGGTCTCATAACTGAGCCCCCTGCCTTGTGCCAACACGATGGACAGTAAGATTTACCAACAGCAGTACAGAAAACAAGATTATCATTAGTGGTATAGTAACTACCGCTTCACAACTGTCTCTTATTATGACAAAGCCTGACCACGTTGACACCTAAATATCACAATAAATGCTTTGGCCTAACCCAGGGGTGTCACACTCAATGGCACAGGGGGCCAAAACTCAAAGCACACTTTAGGTCGCGGGCCGAACAGGATAAACATTTATTGAACTGACTAAAACTAAACATTTTTTGAACATAAATATGAATTGAAACAGACAGGATACAATGTTATTCCAAAATAAATAAACTTGAACTTAAAATCACCAACCCTATTTCTGCTAAGGCTTAGTACATTAACAAACACCTGCTTTTTGTCTGGACACAAGACGTCTCTCACTTTCAACATGCAGCTCTTCAGAAACTCTCCCTCGGTAAATGTCCGGGCTGATTTTCTCCTCTGCCCCAATAACTTTCACAGCAGCTTCACTGTGATTTCACTTTGGTGAAAACGTCTGCTGTGATGTCAGATTCCTCTTCAACTCCTCTACCTTCTGTAGCTTCTGCTCTGCATTCACGTTTTTCAGCTTGTCCTGATGTTTTGTCTCGTAGTGCCGTCTTAGGTTATATTCCTTAATTACAGCCACATTAGCTCCACAAATAAGTAAGTAAATATTGCTACTTTTACTTACTGTAAGTAAGTAAAAGATCTTAGCCAGCTGCAGTTCCACCAGAAATCACACAGACAGTGAATTACTGCTCTGTTCGTTTTTTCTGCAAAGTAATTTGTGGAAAATATTTCTACAGAGACGTATAAGTTGCTAGTGGGTCTGTGAGACTAATAGCAGTGGTCATCTGGCACTTATTAAGATAATTGCAGAGTATTGTAGGTTGCTATTTATAGATTCCAGTGTATCTCTGTCACCACAGTGATACCTGATCTCATGGCAGATGCTACAGCAAGGAAGTACATTTCTGCAGACATGTACATGTTGACAATATATATTAAAAAAAAAAAAATGCAGTCAATTTTTTTATTTTTTTATTTTTTTTTATTATGAAACTGGATGTTTCAGGTAGAAGAGAGTGAGAGAGAGTCTTAACAGGGGAAGGGGCCGTGTGCAGTGGGCACGAGTGGAAAGGAAACCTTCACTGAGAGCCTGGAGATGTTCACAAGCCAGGCCCCAATCTGTCTTGACAAGGGACATTTGTGTACAATATGTGCTCTGTGGGCCTGTGGGTGTGGTCAGACCCTATGTTGCATCCCATTCGCCGTGTAGCAAAATCAGAGACACACATTCAGCACACATACAGTTCAAAGACAGATTAACCAGAGAACTAATAATACACTTGGTAGCAGAATGTCTGTCTTCATGAGTTGTATGTTTTAATGACAAACTCATTATGCTGTCAGGCTCTTGAGCCTGTCTGTGATTTGACACAGTCCAGTCAGCCTCAGTATGACGTGCTGTTTCAGGGATTTGGCTCTGTTTCAAGGGCTGATTTCTCAGAGGCAGCTCAAGATAAAGTTTTAAAGAAACATCTAGATGGTTGAGTTCACAGCAGGTCAGTGCTGTTTATGGCAGACACTGTTTCCTCTGACCACTGGAAACAAGTTCAACTGAATCTCAGATATCTGATTAGCTTTCCAGTAACTGACAGGAAAAGCCAAACTAAACAAGCCAGATTCATGCTGCAGGGGGGAAAACCATCTAAAATTGTTTGAATTATTTTAAAATTTGCAATGAATTGAGCATGATATTACCCAGTGGGTTGTAAGTGGCACAGTATTTGGTGGTTCAGAATAACTAACCAAACAACCATGGTTCAACAGTATGTTGTACTGGGACTCATACTGGGAGAGGTCACATCATAGAGGAGGCAAAGATGCTGATTTCTCTACTCCTAGTAACTATAGCAGAAGCCTAGACTAAGACGATAGCAAAGAAAGAAAAATGAAGTCAACTATTTAGATAAACATATATCCTGGTCTGTGACCTAGTTTGATGCACACACAAGTATGACTCAATGCACATTTTCATTCTGTGCTTTGTTACTGACTAAATATGAAACTGTTGTCATCTCTCTACCCAGGAGTGCATGGTGGATGAGGACTGTGGTGACCAGAAATACTGCCTGTATGAGATTGAGAACTCCAAGTGCCTCCCCTGCATCCCAACAGATATGGTGAGGACTCAGTCAGTGTTGTCTTTTGTGGTTTGTTCAGTAATTTGTTCACTGTTTTCATCTGAATAATGGATCAACTTACTGTTTTTAAAGTGAAAAGAGTCGCTCATATTGACAAACCCACCAAGAATTTCCACTTAACTCAGCGGTTCCCACTAAGTTCTACACTCCACGTTTCTTTCTTTCTTTTTTTTTTACCAGCAGAGAGTTGATGTTACTGTCATAAAGCGACCAGAAACAAAATGATTGCTAATGTTGCTTCATGTCTGGTGAATGTGTACTGTTTGCCTCAGCTTCATAGTGTGATTTATTTTTAACCATCCACGTTTCTTTCTGCTCCCTGCAACTGGCCAAAAACAAGTGAATGCTGCTTTAACATGCAACATGAGTGAAAAATATCAAAAAATGGGTTAGGGCTAGGGTTAAAATATCAGCACATGATTTTCCATCTTATAGTGCTGTGACATGCTAACTACAGTGTAGAGGCTGTTAACCTATATAAAGTAATGTAAACCTGCATTTGTAAGGTTGTAATGTTGAAAGCACTGAGAGGGAACAATGGACAGTTTAGTGGCATATTTACTAAAAGTGTTTTAGGTGCAGGTTGCAATCCACCAGTGTGTTAGGAAGGTTACTTTTGAATTGCAATAGGTTACAGATAAAGGTTTTAGACTGGACAATTAAACTGAAAACTCCTAAACATATGTAGCCTACTGGACGAGCTCTGAGCAAAATATAGAGCTAATTACATCTTAAACACAAAAATAACATGGTGGGGCAGGACGTTCTTTATTTCATGTGAGGGATTGTGGTGACATTAACTCACTGAGTTTCCTTGGGTTTGACATTGAGCATCTAGATGTTGACAACATATTCACCACTGGTAAACTGTACAGTAATATTAGAGCTTTTTCCTGATTTTAGAAGGAGTATATTGTTGAATTTCCATTACTGAAAAGTGTTTTTGTCCAACGATGTGACTATCTGCCTTGGCATTGTTGTTACGTCTGATGCACAGAAGGACCCAAACATGCGAACACACAAGCCGAGGGAAAGTTCAAGTGGAATTTTAATAAATAAAGGACAAGGCTTAAAAGGGAAAAAAATACAAGGGCTCAACCTGACAGAGTGAAACAAAACACTGACTAGCGCCAACAACGAAAACAGTTCAGTCAGGGAGGGAGGAAAAATAAACTTAAGCAAAAACTGAAGAAACAAACTAATAATCCTTAATATAGGTACAGCATCAAACTCACAGAGAAACTGAGTAACAAACAGAAGAAGGATACAGACTTCTAGAAATATGTGAACCGGCAGGGTGTGGTGAACGGAGATAGCCAGCAGAATGAACCAGCAAGAGGGACAGGCGAACACAAAGAGTGGTGACTGTAGGTCAGAGTAAAGCTGGGGCAGGTGAGGTGACACTGGACCAGGAAATCAAACCAAGATAAAAGCATAAAACAGCCACAGGACCTGGCAGGAGGCCGCTCCAGAGGACGGCCTTGGAAATCAGCAGAGGAGTGTACTGAAGGCCGCTCTGCGGTGATGTCCACGGCACCAAACGGGTGGATGAAGGGGGCAGCCAGTCAGGAGGACGTCCATGGCACCAGGCCGGGAGCTGAGGAGACTGCTGGTCAGGTGGACGTACATGGTGCTGGTCAGGTAGTTTGGGAGGACATCCGCGGCACCTAACAGGGAACTGCAGAGGCAGCCGATCAGGAGGACATCCACGGCGCCTGACAGGATGCTGAGAGGGAGCCGGCGGAACGCAGACTGGGAGGACTGAGGAGGTGCCGACTTGCAGGACAGATGAGTGAACCATGGCGATGTGGGCCTCCACAGGACCAGGGATGGAGGTGTCGTTGTCGACCCCCCGGGAAGCAGGAAGTGGGAGGTTGGAACAGTGGTGGCGTCGACCTTGGCAACCGACTGGGGAGCAGGAAGTGAGGTGGTCCAACTGGCGTGCACAGGGACAGGAGAAGAGACCTCGGCTGGTGTGTCCTCGTCGGCACACTGAGGATCCAGGACCTCGGCAGGGACCCTCTCATCGGCACACCTGGGGGTCTCAGTCTCAGTGGGGACGGCTGTACTATCAGGCCGAGGGACAGGGACAGAGACAGTGTTGGCGGTCCAGCCAACACACACAGGATTAGGAGCAGAAACCTCGGCTGGCATGTCCTCGTCGGCACACTGAGGATCCAGGACCTCGGCAGGGACCCTCTCATCGGCACACCTGGGGGTCTCAGTCTCAGTGGGGACGGCTGTACTATCAGGCCGAGGGACAGGGACAGAGACAGTGTTGGCGGTCCAGCCAACACACACAGGATTAGGAGCAGAAACCTCGGCTGGCATGTCCTCGTCGGCACACTGAGGGCCTGGGATCTTGGTGGGGACACTCTCATCGGCACACCTGGGATTCCAGGACCCAAATATGCAGACAGACAAGCCAGGGGAAGGTTCAAGTGGAATTTTAATAAATAATAAAGGGTGAGACTAAAAAGGGAAAAAATGCAAGGGCTCAACCTGACAGTGAAACAAAACATTGAGCGAACCATAATAATTGTCTGCCGGTCACAGCCAGGCACGGTACACCCAGGTTGTTTAGAACAATGCACATTGATTTGACTAGCAGATGAGAGGCGGTGCAGAGTCAGACAAGAGAACAAATAAAAGACAACACTCAAAACTGGAGAGCAAACTGCCAAATGAATGGAGCCTATCCAGACATAGAGTCAGCTCCTGGTACGCCATCTTACACATGATGGTGTGACACTCAGTTTTGCCCCAGTGGCTTTACTGACCTATGCTGTCTGGAAATGTGTTCCTGCACTGCGAAAAGATGCAAAGCAACACAATGAATATTAACAAAAAATATATATTCAGATGTAAAACCTTTGTAATCACTAACACTTTGATTTGTAAGTGTAATTTAATATACTTTTCGCAGTAACTAATTTATTACAACTACATTTATTTTGAATTGCATGTAAGTAGTTATTCCCCATCACCACAATCCAGGTATTAACAAAAGATGTGCAGTGTCAAACAAAAATACAACTCAGGAGCTGGCTTCATAAAGCAAAAACCATGAACTTAGATCCAGTTGAAAAAGTGGCTGAAAAGCAGAAAAGTCCATCAGGTAACAAAAGTCTTTATCCTTAGCTCATGGAGACAGTGGTGCAAAAAATAAGCAAAACTTGAGTAGGATCTGGTTCTGCAAACAAAAAAACTACAGAGGCAAGGCAAACATCTGACTGAGGTCTGCACACTATAAGGCAGCAGCAAATCCAGCAATGAAAGCAAAGTGAAGCTGAAATGCGGTAAAGCATAATCAGCAGATGCAGTCTGGATGAGGAGGGTGGAAGCAGGGCATAGTGGTGGGAAACAGAACAACGGGGAGGCGTGGCAGGATGTAAAAATGAAAAGGGAACAAGGGGACATCTTAAGGTGAGTAGAGAGGAAATAAGTCACCAGAATAAAAGCATAAATGGAATGCGAGTGTCTCAATATAATGTAAAAATACAGTATATAAATAACATCCATCCATCCATTTTCTTCCGCTTATCCGGGACCGGGTCGTGGGGGCAGCAGTCTAAGCAAAAATGCCCAGACTTCCCTCTCTCCAGACACTTCCTCCAGCTCCTCCGGGGGAATG
>NW_018127945.1:386331-398727 GCF_001952655.1 Monopterus albus | reverse complement strand
CCCCGGGCCTGGCTCCAGGGTGGGGCCCCGGCTGCACCATGCCGGGCGACGTCACGGGACTTGATCTTTGTCTGATCATAAGGGGCTTTTGAACCGCTCTTAGTCTGACCTGTCACCTAGGACCTGTTTGCCTTGGGAGACCCTACCAGGGACATATAGCCCCCGACAACATAGCTCCTAGGATCACTCGGGTACTCAAACCCCTCCACCACAATAAGGTGGCGGTTCAAGGAGGGGATATAAATAACAGTGTGTGTTAATCCTGTACAGTAAATCAGCATTAGTAAAGTAAATATCTCAGTATTAAAATGTTACACATGGTGCCTTTTATGGGAAATACTGAAAAGGGGACCTGTCAAAATATGGATGATGTTATACATAAATACATGGGTGAGGCTACAGACAGTGTGTGCCCCTTTTTGCATTTCTGAATGTGTGTCCCCACTCAGCCCTGCACTAAGGATGAGGAGTGTTGCTCAGATCAGATGTGTGTATGGGGCCAGTGTACAGTCAATGCCACCAAAGGAACAGAGGGGACTATCTGCCAGGGTCAGAGCGACTGCCGGTCAGACCTCTGCTGTGCCTTCCAGAGAGGTGAGCTTCAGCAGCAACATCAACAGTGACTGACAGACTCACTTAAGATGCATCAGTTTAAGCCACATTCCACATGTGTAGCTCTAATACATCTGTATATTTTTAGAAGGCATGTCTCTCTTCCATGGTGCTGATGTCAAATCAGCCTTCATTGTCTTTTCAAACCCTTCACATTTGCTGTCATTTTCCCAGTTTTATTATGTTTTCCAACTGTGATAATGTTTATTTCACTGCTTCTAGTGTTTACCTTTTGTAGTTGTTTTAAAACGGTATATTACATTTTGTTGCTCTTGCTAATAATGGTGTACTGCAGGCTACATATAGCTGACCAAATGTGCTGCGTATGGAAAAAAGCTACATTGATCAATTTATAATGCAGTATTTCTCTTTCCACAGACTTTGCTAGCAACAGTTTCCATAGGGTGTGCAACAGTAAAATCTAGATTAAAATAATAATATGTGGTGTTTGGTAAAAATTAATTCAAAATTTTCTACTTCCTAATGTGTGTAATCTGTAGATATTTTAGCTTGTAGCCAGTTGTAAACACTACAGAAGGCTCAAACTCCAGGAACTAAAAGCCCAAGCCTAAACAACAAATCCACAAATAAATGCTCTTGTCTGAGATTAGTTTTAATTTCAGGAAACTAAAGCTATATGAGCATACTGTTTGTTTGTGTGTAACAACCAGAACTGGGCAGTTAAATGAGAAGTGCTACACTGGCCATCACTGGTGAAAATAAAAATAAAGACTGTTTTGGACTTCAGTTCTTTTACTTCCTGATGCTTCCTCCAGAGCTGTTATTTCCAGTGTGTAACCCCAAACCAGGGAAGGGGGAGTCATGTCTGAGCCACCCCAACCTGCTGATGGATATGCTGGCCTGGGACCAGGAGGGGCCCCGTGACCATTGCCCCTGTGCTGACGACCTCCAGTGCCAACCTCATGGGTGAGCGAAAACACAGTAGTACATGTTTAGATAGATGGATAGACGGACATTTCAAATCTGCTGTGTTTCCAAGGAGACAACAGTGAAGGTTGAGTCAACTCTATACACTGTCATGTTTACAGAGAAACTGGTCAAACTGCATTCACAGAGGGAGAGGTGGACTTTTACAAACACAGATCTACATAAAAATGAGTGAAGTCTGAATTTAACCACATTCAGTTAAAATTTTATGGCCAATGTTTTTGCCAAACAGCCTTAAGGCATAACTATCTCTTCCTCCAGATCAAATTCACAGCAGCAAATACTGCCAATCATGAACAATGAGCTCCCTCTGCTGGTGAATTATGGCATCATTTCACACACACACTTGCAATATACAGTGTATGTTCGCACATATTCTGACCTACTGCTGTGTAATGAAAACTTACTAGTAGAACCTGTGTGTGTGTATTAATGTACAGTGTACATTACTGCAAGTGTGGTGGATAATAACTGTACAGTAAGGTGCAGTGAGGTTTGGACATTTACAAAATGATGAACATCTGCTGTGTATACTGTTAAAATGAGGAGCATAGTAATAGAGGTTATTTAGATGAAAGAAAATTAAATTTTATGTTTTTCTGAATTCCCTTTTTTGTTTCTCTTACAGACGTGGATCTGTTTGTGGAGACTAACAGTGCAGATGGAAGATACACGAGGAAGCTATACTTGCATACTTGCTGATCATTGACCAAAGAACAGTCCACCTGCTGAAAAACAATTTCTTAAAGTTCATATTGTTGCTCCAGGACAGGATGTGCACTATTATTAATGCCATACTGCCAATGTGTATCATATATCATGAAAGAAATAAAAGACTTCTTTTTAGTTTTGACTGAAAAGCAATAAAATCTCTATAGTGATCTGTTCAGTGAGAGCATGATAAGAACTATGGCAAAACACAACACTGAGCACAAAAAGGCAAACATCTGGTTTCTCTTTGTGTAAGTGAAACCTGTGAAATAAAGATGTGAAGAAAATGATGGAAGATACTCACATGATCAAACTCCATGCAGATACCAATCTCTCTCTCTGTCTCTCTCTCTCTCTCTCACTCACACACACACACACACACAGACAGAGACACAGAGAGAGAAAGAGAGAGACCCCGTAGTGATAGATGGCCAGCCAACCGGACATAGTAGTGATGGACAAACAGAAGAAGAAGGCCGTAGTGATAGATGTAGCAATCCCAAGTGATAGCAACATCAGGAAGAAGGAACACGAGAAGCTTGAGAAATACCAAGGGCTGAAAGAAGAGCTAGAAAAGATGTGGAAGGTGAAGGCACAAGTGGTCCCCGTGGTAATAGGAACACGGGGGGGCTGTGACCCCCAAACTGGGAGAGTGGCTCCAACAGATCCCAGGAACAACAGCTGAGATCTCTGTCCAGAAGAGTGCAGTCCTAGGATCAGTTAAGATACTGTGCAGGACCCTCAAGGTCCCAGGCCTCTGGTAGAGGACTCGAGCTTGAAGGAAGGAATACAAGACCACTCCAAAGTGGGGGGCGAGTGGGGATTTTTTTATATACACACACACACACACACACACACACACATATATATATATATACACATAACTGTCTGAAACAATTGTAAGCTCACAATTTGGACACTAAACTAATTGTGACTGTCTCATTATGCATTAAAACTCTGATATTTTCCAAGTATTTCAACAGCTGGATGGACCAGGCTAACTTTCACTCTCCCAGTATGAACCGATTCCTCATCACTGATACAGTATTTCAGCTTAGAGCATCCACATTAGGTCAGTAGCCACAATCAAACTTGTGGAGATGTATCTCACATCTTGACTAATGCATCTGTCTCTATCTGGGAATCAGTCAGTCATACTTAACTATGATAAAGTTGATTTTAAGATTCTTTTATTTGTTGCATGGTTCAGCTCCATCTTACATCTCTGGTCATTCTGCACTCTACATCCAGACACCACAGATCCTCTGAGCAGCTACTCCTCTCTGTTCCACGCTCACAATCCAGTCCAAGAGTTGGCAGAGCCTTTTCCATTGCCACTTGCAGAATGTTAGACAGTTCACCCCTCAGTGCCAGAGTTTGCCATGGGCCACTTCTAAATCCCTACTAAAGATTCACTTTCACACAGTTGCTTTTGAGTCCCTGTAATGATTAACTAAATGATATAATTGTTCTGAATTGTCTGTCATGGCTGGCACTATTTTATTCATTAGCGCCCATCTGTTATTTCATTATTCCTATTATTTATATATATATAAAAAAACTTCTCCAGTTTGGGGCAGTCTTATTCCTTCCTTCAAGCTTGGTCACCGAGACCAACAAGCTCATATACACCACAGCAACCGTGATCCTTGAGATGCTTGGCTATAAGTTCAAGAAAGGCCATAAGGAGCAGTATCATCATCATCATCATCATCCTTTATTAGCAGATTTAAGGTCCATTCAAAAAAAAAGAAATAAAAGAAAAAAAGAAAGGATATAAAAGAAGGAAAAAAAACAGGTATCTCCATGGAGAAGGAGGTTGGAGACCAAGATCAAGGCAGCAAGGAGAGAAGTTAGCCAGTTATTGGAATTGCAGAAAGGTGTGATGAACAAAGGGGTACCTAAGAAGTACAACTCACTGTCCATACCCGAGGTCTTGGAGACTGCCAAGCAAAGGCTCACAGCCCTGGCCACCCGGCTGAAGAGGTACACCAGAGAAGTTGAAGCCAGGAGAGTAAACAGAATGTTCTCCACTAAGCAATCCAAGGCATACTCTCAGTGGCAGGGTAATAACATGAGAGCAGACCCACCAAGGCTGGAGACTGAACAGTTCTGGAAGAACATAGGGGAAAAGGAGGCATCACATAACAACAATACCCAGTGGCAACCTCCCTGCACAAGACCCAGTAATCATCACAATGGCAGACATTCAAGAGAGGGTCGCAAGTATGAAGAGCTGGACAGCATCAGGCCCTGACATGATCCACGCCTACTGGTTAAAGAAGCTAACTTCACTCCATAAGCGCCTGGCGGGACAAATGAACCAGCTACTAATGGATGGAACCTACCCTGAGTGGTTAACTGAAGGCTGGACAGTCCTGATCCTGAAGGACCCTCAGAAGGGAGTAGTACCATCCAACTACCGCCCGATAACCTGCCTCTGCACAACATGGAAGCTCCTGTCAGGCATCATAGCAGCTAAGATGAGCAGGCACATGGCTCAATACATGAGCAGGGCCCAGAAAGGAATTGGTAGTAACACCAGAGGAGCAAAGCACCAGCTACTGGTTGATAAAGTAGTCACTCGAGACTTCAAGACCAGGCATACCAACCTGTGCACTGCCTGGATTGACTACAAGAAAGCCTATGACTCAATGCCTCACACATGGATCCTGGAATGCTTGGAACTGTACAACATCGACAAGACTCTAAGAGCCTTCATCAAGAACTCAATGGGAATGTGAAAAACAACCCTAGAGGCCAACTTCAAGCCAATTACACAAGTCAACATCAAGTGCGGTATCTACCATGGAGATACTCTGTCCCCGCTGCTGTTCTGCATAGGCCTGAACCCCCTCAGCCAGATCATCACCAAGCGTGATTATGGATACCGACTACAGAATGGAGCAACCATCAGCCACCTTCTCTACATGGATGACCTCAAGCTGTGAATGAGACATCGACTTAGTGATCCACACCACTAGGATCTACGGCCAGGACATCAGAATGTCATTCGGACTGGATAAGTGTGGCCGAATGGTAACAAGGAGAGGGAAGGTAGTCAGAACTGAGTACTACCAGGAGGCAACATAGCAGATGTTGAGGACAGCTACAAGTACCTTGGGATCCTGCAGGCAAATGGGAACCATGAAGAGGCCGCAAGGAAAGCAGCAATCACCAAGTACCTGCAGAGAGTAAGGCAAATCCTGAGAAGCCAGCTGAATGGAAAGAACAAAGTCCGGGCGATTAACACCTATGTCCTGCCGGTCAATCAGGTACCCTGCTGGCATAATAACCTGGCCAAAGGAGGAGACAGAGGCCACTGACATCAAGACAAGGAAGCTCCTTACAATGCACGGAGGGTTTCACCCCAAGTCCAGCATCCTGAGACTGTACACTAAGCAGAAGGAAGGAGGCTGAGGATTAGTGAGCGTCAGAGCCACTATCCAGGATGAAACAACAAAGATCCATGAATACATCAGGAAGATGTAATGACATGCTTAGTGAACACCTCAGGCAGCAGAAACCAGAGGAACTAGGGAAGGAAGAGCAGGAACCCTCATGGAAGGACAAACCTCTGCACGGTATGTATCACCATCAGATAGAAGAAGTGGCTGATATTGAAAAATCCTACCAGTGGCTGGACAAAGCTGGACTGAAAGACAGCACAGAGGCACTAATCCTGGCAACACAAGAACAAGCACTAAGTACAAGATCAATAGAGGCCGGGGTCTACCATACCAGACAGGACCCCAGGTGCAGGCTGTGCAAAGATGCCCCTGAGACAATCCAGCACATAACAGTGGGGTGCAAGATGCTAGCAGGCAGGGCATACATGGAACGCCATAACCAAGTGGCTGGCATAGTGTACAGAAACATCTGCTGAGTACAGGCTGGAAGTCCCAAAGTCAAAATGGGATACACCTCCAAAGGTGGTTGAGAATGACCAAGCTAAGATCCTGTGGGACTTCCAGATACAAACTGACAAACTGGTAATGGCCAACCAACTCGACATAGTAGTGATGGACAAACAGAAGAAGAAGGCCGTAGTGATAGATGTAGCAATCCCAAGTGATAGAAACATCAGGAAGAAGGAACACGAGAAACTTGAGAAATACCAAGGGCTGAAAGAAGAAAAGATGTGAAAGGTGAAGGCACAAGTGGTCCCTGTGGTAATAGGAACATTGGGGGCTGTGACCCCCAAACTGGGAGAGTGGCTCCAACAGATCCCAGGAACAACATCTGAGATCTCTGTCCCGAAGAATGCAATTTGAAGGAAGGAAGAATCCCCCTCCAGAGTGGGGGGGCAAGTGGGAAATTTTTTTTTTTTTTATTTACAGTATATACTATATACTGTATGTATAGTACAACTGTTTGAAAGAAAGATAAGATTTAAGACAGATTTTGGATGCATCTTCAGTGTTTTCCATGGAGAGAGTAAACCTGGAAGTCCTTTTGTTTTTATTAAATTAAACATATATTTTACACAGATAGTTTTGAAAGCCTTTACTAATCGTGCTAAATACTGTATCTTTAACAAAACTTCCACAGGGAAAACCAAAGCTCTTGCACTTCTGTCAAGACTGCTCACACCCTACATTGAGAACCATTTCAGAAAGGTGTTTACTACTGCAAACAAGGGAGGGAATAATTTCATGATTCAGTAGATTTAGGTTATGTATAAGCTTTGTCCACCCGCTTCAGTTTAGACATAGAGTAACCTTAACCGTAAAGTAAAAGACAAAGTAACTGTAACCTCATCTACTGTATATATCCTAAAGTGAAAACAAAAGACAGAGCTTTAAACTTTGAATTCAGATTTCAGATGTTACACTTTTCAGCATTCATCCAAAATGTATCCAAATTCAAAATGTGAACAACTTAAAGGTCAGCCTATAGCCTCTGAAAGTACAAGTTTAAGACCTTGCTGTTTTAATCTAGAGCCAGTTCCATTTCATCTTAGGAGTTTTGTCTCTATACAGCTGAGCTGCAATATTTTGTGTGTGCAGCGGGATCTTGGAAGCAACAGGGTTCCTACGCATTTCAAAGAGGGCCAAGGAGGTCAGTAGGGGCCCAGCAGTAAATGTCTGCCCTGCAGGGCCCTATAACAGGTGGTTCCAGCTATGATAGCAGCCTGTTAATAAAGCAGAGTGGAAGTTGGTATTGTCCAATGCAGAACGTTTCAAATGGATCAGATGCAGAGAATGAATTCCAAAGTACTAATTAACATAATTTTAAAGTTAAGCCATGATAAAAATGTAATGTCATTTTTGTTAGTAAGCAGTACTATCTAAAGTTTGTTAACATTAGCTAACCTTATAGCCACAAAACCTCTGGTCATAGTAAACAGGCCATATATGGCTGAAGTAGAAAAACTCAGTGTAGTGACCTGGCCAAGAGGCTAATCAACTACTTTGAAATAACGTTAAACTCTTCCAGAATGCTTTATTTCTTCTTTCAGACTTGGGATAGTCTCGTTTTAAAGTGAATATGATTTAGTCTAGGACCTCTTTTATTTATGTCTTTAAAGCTGGCACGCAGAAACTGCTTAACAGCGGTGGTTCCCCAGCAGGTGTGTGAAAATTCACCTAAAGCAGTATATAGTTTAGACTTAATTAAATAGGCAGGAGTGAGACCTCACTTTTCCTCCCATCTCTGGCGGAGTTTGCTGCGCCGCTGACGTCACGGCGGCACATTTATCCGCCCAGTTTGCTGGCTTCCTGCAGAGTCTCTACTCTTGCTTATGTAGCTGCGCCATATCCACTACGCTCTGAAGTTTGAAATCCGGGGAAACATCGACATTTTGGGTATGTACAGTGTTCATATTATGCGAGCGAGCTGCCTGTGCCTTACACTCCTTGAGATTTCGCAGTCGTTACCGGTTTTCAAAGCACTGAGTGGTGCTACTGCCCAGCGTGTAGGAAGAGATGCGCCAGTGTGGTTTAACATCGTGAAACTGTTGTGTGGTGCTGAAGAAATACGAAGATACGGGGGCCAAGTTATACTTTGTAAGCATTTACAGTAAATGTCGCTGTCCCTGCTCCTCAGCCACAATGTAAGACATTTTAATTATCTTCTCTTCCACAGCTGTTAAATAGGGGAAGAAGACCGTTCATGCAGCGCGAGACACTTTAAAGTTAGGTCGAGGGTTGGCTGCGCCACCTCATTGTTGGCCAAAGGCTCTGCAGTAGACATCCGCCAAAGCCAAATATTTGTTGTGCTGTTTGATGGTGAGCGGTGACTGATGCGAGGCAGCGGTGTGTAATGAGAGTCACGGTGTCCATTGCCTTAGTTTGTGTCTGCATTGTGTAACTGGATTTGTTTTTTTCTTTCTTGTAACCCGCCTGATTTGCACACTATCCAACGACCAGGTAGCTTAGTTTATGATTGTGTTTCCCGAGTTTGATTCGAATCGTCTTCGCAGGTGTAGGTTGCGTGATGTTACTGTTCCCACTATAACACTTTAAACTCCGACACCGAACTAGCCTTTCGTTTTTTCGGCGTTGTTGTTACCCAGCTATCAGCCATGTAGATGAAGACATTACAACCCTAATGAAAACTGACTTGTGACAAAGTTTGGCTAATGTCAGCTTTAATCAGTGCAGGTGCTGTTTGACGCGCTGCCCTCGACTCTTTCTGTACATCCAGCCTCTGGAGAGACACTGCTGCAGTTTAGGTGTGAATAATTATTTAGCTGTTTAATATTTTGGGAGGGCATTGATGTATATTAAATTCCACTCAACACCAGGATGTCATGTTGGTGTGCTCTGAAAAGGTGAACAACACATACTCTGTACCAACCATCCGTTCTTTATGCTTGACAAACACAGGCCCAGAGGTCTTTACCCCAGAGGACATAATGTGAGCCTGCTCTGGGAGTAGGCAGGCTTGCTTCCTAAAGTGGCACAGTAGCTCTTCCTGCTGTACACAGTCTTATGACAGTGCTCGTGTCTTATCTACAGTATTTTATGTGGGTGATTTAACCTGAAATACAAGTCGGTATGAGCCCCATGCAACACTGGTGCATTTTGGCAACATCAACAGCAGGACAGTTACACTGGGGAGAAGTAAAACCTATTAATCAACATACATGGAAATTGTGTTACTCATCAAACCTTCACCATTTAAAAACAGACTGTTCATTAAAAATACATATTGCACTTTCCCTTGTACGCTTTACACATTTTTCATAAACCATATTGCACATATTTCACACTATTTCCCTATATAAAATGCTCGGACCAATCTGTAACAAGCTGTGTGCATATTGAATGTGTATTCCTTCAGCATATTACAGTTTCCCCCTTTTGGTTATGGCATTATATTGTCTAATTCCTTGTGGCACAAAGGAGAGTAACTACCAGGCTGGGGCTCTTAGTGTACCACTGCATATCATGACATAATTTCTAATGCCCTGATGTTATGGATGATATTCATCCTGAAACATACTAGACTGCCAGTTGCTGCAGTGATGTTCATTGATCTCATCGTTGCCTTTGAGCTGTCACGTTGGTTGAGATGAATGTTTTGGTGACATTGGCCCAATCCCAATGTCCATGCTCACGGACTTTTGCACTCAGTGTTGTCCCATTCGTATTTATACAGTTTCCTGCCCTTGCTGACTCTTGTACTCAATGTCTTACAGGTGAGGTCCCTTAAGTCTCTGAGGGTTCATGGTTTAAGACTTTAGCAAGGACTTTGATATTCAGCCGAAGTCTGGAACCCGCTGAAGCTTTCCCCTTTGCTTGGTAGTGGATTTTCACATTACATGGCCTGCTCCTCTGAGACTGTTTGTTGTTGAACTGTATGGTTTCATTTGTTAGTTATATGTCTAACCTCAGCTACAGGTGCCCAATCCAAGCATGATAAATTATTCAGGGAAGATGTGGCATCAGGGATCAACTTGTTGACTGTAAGCTACAGTAGCTCTTTTAAAGACCACAGTGGGTCTCAGCTGGCCTAAGAATACAATGCTGTTTGTTTGCATGTGGACAAACTCTGTCTTGGCTGATCAATTTTCAAAGACAACCACATAGGAAGGTGCCAGGCTCTCTGTTCAGGTGCTGCTGCAGAGGAAGAGCTGCTTTTACCCGTTTGTCTTGAGTCTGCATTCTTCTGTGACATGCTCACAGCTGTAGTGACTCAAACAGGTCATCAGTTTGGAGAAGCATATCTTTCTCAGAGCTTCTTCATGAGAAGCTCCAGAAGCTTCTCATATAGACACATTTGGTTTTTAGACGAGGCAGCAGGAGCAAATACAAGTCTTGGTATACTCCTGCCAAAGAATGCAGCATTACCCCACTCGCTTGCAGTCATTCTGAATCCCAGGCTCAGTTGTGCTGGGATCCACTGTTTTTCCAGCATTTGCAAACCTTGTGTGCTATGGAAGGTTTTATTGAGCCTACCTCTCGCATGTAGACAAACTGTGCAAGAGACCTCCAAGGGCAAAAAAAATACTGCAAAGTTTAATGTCACAAGTAAATGGAGTCTGGTGTTAATTCCTGTAACAGATCAAATGGGTGTTGCAGTACACCTGACTAGTCTAATTTGTGTCAGAATTCCGTTTGCAGTGTCAGCTGGTGGAGGACAGTGCACACACTCCTGACTTGGTGCACGTTCCCTGGCTTGTATAATACTCAATATTTGCACATAGAGGCCTAACCACATTCATTCTGTGTTCTTAATACTGAATGAGAACACCATGAAGTATTTCAAATATACTAAACAACTTAGTTTTGTCAGAAGTACTTGGTCTAAAGTTGGCTTCCTAAATGTCAGCCAACCCTCAAAGGTTCCTGCTCTTCCAGTTATGTTCTCCTGGGCAAGGGCATGGGAGTCAGCTTGCAGAGCTGATCAAAAACAAACCTGGTGACTGCTTTAATCTTTTCTGCATATCTTGTTTCTATGTGCTTTGTAGTCGGTTTTGCTTTGCAAAATAATCATAACTGTACTGTTTTAGATATAAACGGCAGTAGTGTAACATACTAAATGCAGATTTCCACCTCACCACAGCAAGAGTACCAACAGTAGAAGACATGCACATAAAAACCAATGTGCCACTGACAACACACCTGGCAGCTAGTTCTAATGGTAGGAGTCAGCATCTGACTGTAGTCGAGCAGTGATACTGAAGGCTGAAGCAGCGTTTGTGGACAGTGTTGTTCTAAAGTCACAGAGTGACCTATAAACACTTGGGTAAGTGTTTCACATGAGGTATGCGAGAGCCTGTGAAATGTGCAGCTTGGCTGTAGTCACAGCCGGGTTCTATCAGAGCACAGCTGCAGCCAGCCGCGTGGCACAGGATGCGTTCAGTGTTGGCCTGAGCCAGTACAGCAGCGGGACGGATTGGCTGTTGGTCACTTTGTTACACCAGTCCTCAGAGCCCACGCAGCCATAGTAGTGCTGTTGTCATAGCAGCACAGATTATTCTAGTACTTTCATCTCTTTCAATGAGAACTGAGGTTTTCAGTGTTACTGGATGACAAATCTTCTCCTGTGTAGGAACATGTAACTGTTGGCAGAGTTCACTAACTGTTAACTTTGTTTCAGCTTGGTGGCACTGAGACACGGCTTGCTCCTTAGTGCTCTGTTGGCCACCCACAGATAGACAAGTTAGGTTAGAAATAGGAACTGAGAAGTTGTGATGCCTGCAGCCTTAATCCTGTGCGTATCTTATTTAAAAAGTGGTTTTTGAAGAGAGGGGCGGAGCTGTCAACTGATCACCACCTGGTGGTGAGCTGCAGCCGATGGCGGGGGAGGAAGCTGGACAGACTCGGCAGACCCAAACATACTGTGAGGGTCTGTTGGGAATGTTTAGCAGAACCCCCCATCAGAGACGGCTTAAACTCCCGCCTCCGGCAGAGCTTTGACCAGATCCCGGGGGAGGCTGGAGATATTGAGTCCGAGTGGACCATATTCTCCACCTCCATTGTCGATGCGGCTGTTTGGAGCTGTGGCCGTAAGGTCTCCGGTGCCTGTCGTGGTGGCAATCCCCGAACCCGGTGGTGGACACCGGAAGTAAGGGATGCTGTCAAGCTGAAGAAGGAGTCCTTTCGAGCCTGGTTGGCTCGTGGGACTCCTGAGACAGCTGACGGGTACCGGCAGGCCAAGCGGGCTGCAGCCCAG
>NW_018127945.1:371014-384840 GCF_001952655.1 Monopterus albus | reverse complement strand
TGGAGAGAGGGAAGTCTGGGCATCTTTGCTTAGACTGCTGCCCCCACGACCCGGTTCCGGATAAGCGGAGGAAAATGGATGGATGGATGGATGATTTTTGATCAAGTCTTAAATCACTGTTGCACAGCCATTGTACAATAGTGAAATGTAGGTGAGGAGGGGCTGTTTAATATGATGCTGTATCACACACTACTAGTGGATCGCATCATTTCTCTAACGGGAGCCCTGCAGCTTGGGCTGACTGATGGCAGCCGCGCACTGTATGGTCCCAGAGAATAACTTGAGTAGCACGCACGTGTGTGCGTGTTACCGCCAAATACCAAACATGGCTTTGGTTTGATCGACCTGTTTTAAAGTCCTGTTTACTGTGTAAACTGATAAACCCAGATGGTTGTGAGTGTACACAATAGTTTTCAGGTTGACTGATTAAAGTACGGTTGAACCTTGGATTGCGAGTATAATTCGTTCCCGCAACATGCTTGTAATCCAAAGCACTTGTATATCAAAGTGAATTTCCACATAAGAAATAATGGAAACTCAGATGATTTGTTCCACGCCCACTTATCCATATAAAAATGGTTACAGTAATACAAAATACAATATAAAGTAAAAATAAAACAGATCTATTTTACCTTTGAAAAGAATTGTGGCTGGCGTGAGGGGCCATTGTTGCAGTACAGATATTGACTATACAAGTGAAGCGAGAGAACATCAGTTCAGCTGTGACGTACCTCGTGACGCTCGGCAGACAAAGCATACATACTACTCGTATTGCAAGACCTTGCTCGTATATCGAATCAAAATTTTTTGCTTGTCTTGCAAAACACTCACAATCTAAGGTTCCACTGTTGGAGATTTTATTTGAAGTCGTGCCCAGCGTTAACACCTGCCAGGCACATGCATTACTCGAGCTGCCTGTACTGTACACAACACAATAATTTATGGTCCCAGAGAATAACTTGAGTAGCACGCACGTGTGTGCGTGTTACCGCCAAATACCAAACATGGCTTTGGTTTGATCGACCTGTTTTAAAGTCCTGTTTACTGTGTAAACTGATAAACCCAGATGGTTGTGAGTGTACACAATAGTTTTCAGGTTGACTGATTAAAGTACGGTTGAACCTTGGATTGCGAGTATAATTCGTTCCCGCAACATGCTTGTAATCCAAAGCACTTGTATATCAAAGTGAATTTCCACATAAGAAATAATGGAAACTCAGATGATTTGTTCCACGCCCACTTATCCATATAAAAATGATTACAGTAATACAAAATACAATATAAAGTAAAAATAAAACAAATGAACCTGCATTTTACCTTTGAAAAGAATTGTGGCTGGCGTGAGGGGCCATTGTTGCAGTACAGATATTGACTATACAAGTGAAAAAGATCTCGAGAATATTATGCCTTTCCAAAAAAGCCAGTAACTGAGTGTAAACTATCCTCTCTAGAACCTTGGAAAGAAATGGCAGATTAGAAATAGGCCGAAAATTAGTAAGCACTGTAAGATCCAGACCAGGTTTCTTAATCAATAACTGCACCACTGCATGTTTAAAATTCCTTGGAACCAGCCCAGAGGATAAGCTACTATTAATAATAGAAAAGACAAAAGGCCCCACAACCGGGAAAAACTTTTAAAAATCGAGGAGGAATAGCATCATTTGGAGAGCCAGAGGGATTCAAACGCCCAACAATCTCCTGGCAACTGGACACAGGCACACACTCGAATTGATCAAAAATAGCAGGGCAGGAACGAGAAACAGGAAAGTCATAAACGGGAGCTAGAATTTGAGCTCTAGTAGAAAGAATCTTGTCATTGAAGAAATGTAAAAATTTTTGACAAAGGGCAGAGGAGGACTCAACACAGGCAACCTGAGGAACATTCAGAACGGACAAGTAAAGTGAAAATCTAGTGCAAGCTCCTCTGTGTCCGCAAAGTCAGAAATTACAAGATTTTCACTAAAGAAAGTGGAGAACTGAGAGCATCATTTGGAGAGCCAGAGGGATTCAAACGCCCAACAATCTCCTGGCAACTGGACACAGGCACACACTCGAATTGATCAAAAATAGCAGGGCAGGAACGAGAAACAGGAAAGTCATAAACGGGAGCTAGAATTTGAGCTCTAGTAGAAAGAATCTTGTCATTGAAGAAATGTAAAAATTTTTGACAAAGGGCAGAGGAGGACTCAACACAGGCAACCTGAGGAACATTCAGAACGGACAAGTAAAGTGAAAATCTAGTGCAAGCTCCTCTGTGTCCGCAAAGTCAGAAATTACAAGATTTTCACTAAAGAAAGTGGAGAACTGAGAAGAAGTGGAAGAATTAAACGTACGGCAAAACCGTGGAATAGCACATGGTGCAGTTGTATCACAAAATCAATTTCAAATAACACAGGCAAATTATCTGAGAACACAGCATCACAAATTTCTAATTCACAAACTGGCACACCATAAGATAGGACAAGATCCAAGGTGTGCCCATGCTCATGGGTGGGACCAGCCACAAATTGTGTAAAGATTAAAAGAGTCAATAAGATCTAAAAAAAAAAGCCTTAACTAAAGGTTTGTCCAGACAGCAAACATGGATATTAAAATCCCCAATAATTAAAACCCGGTCATATCTGGGCATAAAATTGACCAAGAATTCAGAAAAGACACATAAAATCCTTGTGGTGGGCGATAAATCACAGCCCACAATAAGGCCGGAGAATGACCAAGCTCAAATAAGAACAACTCAGAACTGGAGAAGGAAGGCAAAGATGAAATCTGCTTGCATTTAAAAGTCGTTTTAGAAACAGTAGCTATTCCCCTTCCACGGCCCGATGGCCTCGGGGAGTTAAGAAAAGTACAGTCAGGCGGCTGAAGTTCAAGAAAAGCACTGGACTCACCCACACCTAGCTAGGTCTTAGTCACACAAAGGAAATCAAAGTTCTGGGAAGTAAAGAAATCCTTTAAAATAAGTCTTATTTGCCCGCGATCTGGCATTAACTAGGCCGATCTTGATAGGAGCCGGCAGGGCAGACAGCCTGAGGGCACGCTTCAGTGACCGTAGATTCGTTAACCCCACATCGGCATAGACCTGGATAGCAGCTACGAGGCCACCCACTCCCCCAAGCCAACCACCGACACCAGCAATGAGCGGACAGGGTCCAGAGAACGCTGCGAAGCCCAGAGGCTGGCAGAATCAAAGAAGCCAAGGGAAAACCTCGCCAGGGAGGCCTTTAGCCTTACTGTCCACCTCGCCTGCCCCAACTTCTCTGCCTCCTCCTCCTCCTCCTCCTCCTGAATGGGAGAGCCGGAATACGGCGAAGGTAAGCGGGTATTCCTGATAAAAACAGAGGTAGGGACTTGTGCCCGGGACGATCAAACTGCACAAAGTTGGAAACATCCAATCGCAGATTCAGCAGAGCTTCAGTCATACGACAAAAGGGAGTCGCCATTCCGGATAAAAAAAATGAACAATACAACACAAAAACAAACAGAATTAAGAGCGATAGACGGCAGGCCGAACACACTGGCGCCTTCTTGGACCATATTTAGTTTGTCGTAAATGCACCAAATTCAGATGGCTTCATACATTCTGCTAAAGATCTTAATTTTTAAAAGTAAATGTTTTGCTACCAGTAAGTAGTTAAGACTTAAGTACAATAGCACCAGTAAACAGGCGGCTGTGGCTCAGGAGGTACAGCGGGTTGTTTCCTAACCGGAGGATTATCGGTTCGACATGTTGACTGGACAAGCCGGGAATCGAAGTGTCCTTGAGCAAGACACTGAAACCCCAGTTGCTCCCGGTGATGTCACCGGTGTGTGAATGCGTGAGTGCAAATGGGTGAATGGCCGAATAATGTGAAAGCGCTTTGAGCGTGCTGTAAAAGCGTAGAAAGGTGCTATACATGTGTAAGACCATTTACCATAAACGCAGCTGTTATTGGATTGTGGTTCAAATATCTGCAAGTCCTGATTGCGTGGAAATATGACATCACCATTCTCCAGCTGAGCGCCAGACAGATGAAACCAGGCACATCTTTAATACAAATTGCGCAGTCAAAAACGGCTTTAGAAACTGTTGACATTAGAATAAAAAATTTACCTGAAATGTGTGCACCTGACAGAGAGAAGCTGATTGCTAATTGGTTTGACCTTGAACAAGTCACTAAAATGCATGTATGTATGTATATGTATGTGTGTATGTATGTATGTATATGTATGTCTCCAAATGGTAAACCCATTTTATAGAGCAAGCTTAGGCTTGAAGTTGGTCTCATAACTCCAATCATCTCTTTTTGTCTTTTTGTGTTCTTGTTGTCGTTGCAGGTGCTCACTGAACAAGGCCGCAGACATGGTGAACATCCCAGAATACTATGCAGGGAAAAATGTGCTGATAACTGGAGTAACGGGCTTCATGGGCAAGGTATAGTAGTGGCTGACTAAGCAAGTTGGCCAACAGGACAAATTGCAATATGAGCTGGCAAGGAAATCCTTTAAGTGGATTCCTTTCACTCACTCATGCCAGCATGAGTTGCAAATGAATGAGACTGACTTCTTGCTGCTTTGTAATAGTTTGCATTTCTGCTCTCGAGGATGTCCTTTCTACTCCTGTTAAACAGGAAGTGTATAAGCAAATAGGTGTCACAGATGTTTTTACACCTTGAAGTGAAGCTGGAAGAATGAAGATGTCAGTCACAACATGTAGAGATTACTATAGGTTTTTTTTTGTGTGTGTGTGTGTGTGTGTGAGATGTCTGTGCTTTTACTGCTGCCTTCCACCTCACTGCAGCCAATGTGTTTGTTTGCTTCTTCAGATAGTGTGGAGGATGAAAGAAGGAAGTGACTGTTTAACTAAGGTTAACCAGACTAGTTGACTTTTCTCCACCTCCTATCATGACAAAAAGGAGGTTACAGTTCTAAGTGTTAGGATTAGGTGACTTTGCACTTTGATTCTTTGTAGAATGACAAGTTGTAGCATCTTATTTTAATTCTTGATTAAAGGTGCTGTTGGAGAAGCTGCTGAGGTCCTGTCCAGGAGTCAAAGCTGTCTATGTGATGGTGAGGTCAAAAGCCGGCCAGAGTCCTCAGGCCCGCATTGTCGACATGATCAACTGCAAGGTGAGCACTGAGCTAAGCAAATGGTGATAGGTGTTAGAAGAGAGTGTGATAGAAAAGGAGCAACCAGTTATGCTATGCTTGTGAACCCCCCACAACCATAACCACAACCATCAAACTGTCAGCAAATAGTTTTCTTGTTCACTTGTCTCCCTCTCTCGCTTAACACTCTAGCTTGCTCTATCATCTTTCACTTGTTTGCACACCAACAGTTCCTGCCCATGTGCACCAAAAATGACATCACAACTGCTGGCATGCGGTGCACACTGGATTGTGGCAGACGAATAACATGCAGTCTGAGGAAACAAACCTTTCTCAAATTAATACATGAAACAAATGCGGTGCACATTGTATTTCGTCATATGTGGTTGGACTTTAATCACACTGTATTGTTATGGCCTCTGCTTTTTAATGAACTGCCATTGCATGACTAGATGGAATTTCGCATCAGTCAGTATTTTTTTTCCCCAAATAAGATGGTCTAACAGAACATGAGTCAATATATCTGGTCTACTGTACATAATCAAATCAGTGCTAGAAAAGAGGAATAAAGGACACATAGGCTGCAGCTAGTCATACATACAGTCATACATTCTTTTTTTATTTTTATTTTTTATTATTATTGAATCAAATCGTATAGTCCCATCCGTCTTCGTCTGCTTTATCCAAGACCGGGTCGTGGGGCAGTAGCCTGAGTAGAGCCTCCCAGACTTCCCTCTCCCCACACACTTCTCTAGCTCCCCAGGAGGAACCCCAAGGCGTTCCCAGGCCTGCCGGGAGACAGTCTCTCCAACGTGTCCTGGGTCTGCCCCAAGGCCTTCTCCTGGAGGGACATGCCCGGAATACCTACCCAGGGAGGCGTCCAGGGGGCATCCTAAACGGCCACCTCAATTGGTTCCGCTCAAGGTGGCGGGGCGGCAGCTCTACTCTGAGCTCCGCACCCTATCGTCCCATCCCCACTAAATGGTGCACACATTTCCTGGTTATAATGTGATCAGTACAAAACCGATAAATGCTAATTAGTGGCTCACTTTCGCTTGTACTGATCACACTGGGTGGGTAGAGGTGCCCGAGTTGTTGTGTTGTAAGTTGACTACACCTAAGAAGGCAGCTATGCCAGAATACACACACACACACACACACACACACACACACACACAGTTTGTTCTGTAGTCCATGGGGACCTCAATGTAGGTCCCCACCGTGAAATGGGTCCTCATGAGTTGGTATGGAATCAGGAAGAAGTCCCCACGTAGCAGGGAAAACACGTCCACACACAGTCTCATGCAAAAGTTTAGGCACCCCTTGATAAATAACAGATTTTGGTGATTTTTTTTATTTTTTATTTAAAAAGATGTTAACACAGTCTCTCTTG
Source organism: Monopterus albus (assembly GCF_001952655.1). Taxonomy (NCBI): domain Eukaryota; kingdom Metazoa; phylum Chordata; class Actinopteri; order Synbranchiformes; family Synbranchidae; genus Monopterus; species Monopterus albus. Next base: position 378,362 of record NW_018127945.1, on the reverse strand, counting down.
GAAATGAAAAGTATTTTCAGCAAACAGTGATGCATAGTTACTTCTTATGCCATAAATTGAACAAAAATAAAAACATTATTATGGCACGGTGCAAAAGTTTGGGCACTCTAAGAGTCTCCGTGCACACACTTGCGGACACCCAGCAACCATGGGTTCCTCTAAGCAGCTGTGTAAGACCCTGAAAATGAAAGTTATTGATGCCCACAATGCAGGAGAAGGCTACAAGAAGATAGCAAAGCGTTGTCAGCTTGCAGTTTCCACAGTAAGAAATGTAATTAAGAGATGGCAGATCAGGGGAACTGTGGAGGTCAAGATGAGATCTGGAAGACCAAGAAAACTCTCGGACAGAACTGCTCGTATGCTGGTCAGAAAGACAAATCAAAACCCCCATTTGACTGCAAAAATCCTGCAGGAAGATTTAGCAGACTCAGGAGTGGTGGTGCACCGTTCCACTGTGCAGCGATGCTTGCACAGACAAGGCCTTCATGGAAGAGTCAGCAGAAGAAAACCTTATCTGCGTCCCCATCATAAAATCCAACGTCTGAAGTATGCAACAGGACATCTACAGAAGCCCGATGCGTTTTGGAAACAAGTGCTGTGGCCTGATGCAGTTAAAATAGAACTCTTTGGACACAATCAGCAAAGGCATGTTTGGAGAAAAAAAGGAGCAGCATTTCATGAAAAGAACACCTTGCCAACTATTAAGCATGGGGGTGGATCTATCATGCTCTGGGGTTGTGTTGCAGCCAGTGGCACAGGAAACATTGCACGGGTGGAGGGAAGAATGGATTCCATTAAATACCAGCAAATTCTGGAAGCAAACATCACACCATCTGTAAAAAAGCTGAAGCTGAAAAGAGGATGGCTTCTACAACAGGAACATGATCCTAAACATACCTCGAAATCCACTATGGAATACCTCAAGAGACGCAGGCTGAAGGTTTTGGAATGGCCATCACAGTCCCCTGATTTAAACATCATTGGAAATTTGTGGGTAGATCTTAAAAGAGCTGTGCATGCAAGACGACCACAGAATATTACAGAACTAGAAGCCTTTTGCAAGGAAGAATGGGAGAAGATCCCAAGTATAAGAATTGAAAGACTTTTAGCTGGCTATGAAAAGTGTTTGCAAGCTGTGATATCTGCCAGAGGAGGTGTTACTAAGTACTGATTGTGTAGGGTGCCCAAACTTTTGCACCATGCCATAATAATGTTTTTATTTTTTATTTTTGTTCAATTTATGGCATAAGAAGTAACTATGCATCACTGTTTGCTGAAAATATTGTGCATTTTTTCCATTTCCAAGAGAGACTGTGTTAACATCTTTTTAAATAAAAAATCACCAGAATCTGTTATTTATCAAGGGGTGCCTAAACTTTTGCATGAGTAAAGGTATAGTCAATGATACTAACAAAATGTTACATTTTGATCACCATGTACACAAATCCACAAGTCGTTTCAGTTGGGATCTCCTAAACACATCCTCACAATTGATAAATACGCGTTACCTTGACAACTATGCTAGCAGATGGAGGAAGATCTGATGCCAAAGCAGACCTTGGAAAGCTAGTGAGTGGGACACAAGGTGGCTAACCAGCTACAATTTTGTGACCTTGTTGACCTCTAACTTGACATCAAACCTCTTGTCATCTGGTACAACAGGCTAGAGACTAAGCTGACACTGCTTACATCAATGGCTTTTAGATAAGAGGAGGAAAGAAGAACTCCAAGAAGCAGGGACCTGTTGTAGGATGAATGCAAGGAAAATGGAACATTGTGCCATCAGCCGTGCGCTGGTGATGGAACTGTAGACAAAGAAGGAATGATTTGTACTCTGAATTAAAGTCCAGTGACTTATACTTAAGTTTATACCTGTGCTTACTATGTGTTGTAACTTTGGCATAATTTTCACCTCCCCACCCATTCAGTTGTTTGAAAGACTGCAACGCGAGCAGCCCGGCTTTGCACAGAAGATCATTGCATTGAACAGCGACCTCACACAGCCAGATCTGGATCTGAATAAAGAGGATCAGAGCATCCTGGCTGAAAATGTTAACATCATCTTCCACTGTGCTGCTACAGTCCGCTTTAATGAGTCACTCAAGTGAGTTATTGCATTTTGATTTTTCAAAACTATGTTGAGAATTTTGAGGAAAATGTAGCCTACTTTTCCCGCCTCTTTATCTACAATGACAGTTATGTTTCTTTCTGTTGTAGTACTGATAAAGGTCTGTTTAGTGAAATACCACACAGCAGAATGATGTTTGTTATGGATGCTGACCTGACACTAAAAGCAACTTGGTGTTGATAGTGTGCCCTGTTGCTATTTGCAGTAAACAGGGACGCTTGACACCAGTCATGCCTCCCTCAGTAAATGACTTTCTGCAGGAAAATGGCACACGCTATGGTGAGAGATTTAAGACTGTTTGGGAGGAAGAGAAACTTCTAATTTTGAAAGGCATTTGTAAATCCAGTGGTCCCCCTGTGGGAGATGAGCACATTTTTTTTCTGAGTGAAATGAAGTTGAAGTCTCGTGTGCATTAAGGGATGACACTGGTGGCTTTGTATGTTTCTGTTAAATCCCATGTGGCCACAACAACTGTAGTGTACTAAATGGTATTGTCTGTGCATCCCTGAACCTGATTTAGCTTATTCATTTGTGCCATAGAGCTCTACTGCTGGCCAGACATTGAGCCACTGCACTGGTTGCATGTCTCATAAAATTTGTTCCTTTTTCCCCCTCAGAGATTCAATGCAGCTGAATTTCTTGGCCACCCAGAAGATGTTGGCATTGGCTCGCATGATGAACCACCTGGAGGTCTTCATTCATGTCTCCACAGCCTACGCCAACTGTGACCGAGAGGTCATTGAAGAAATCATCTACCAACCTCCTGTAGACTACCACAAGCTCATTGATACTCTGGAGTAAGATGATCAGTACTCTAATGGTTAGCTTTGCCTGGACTGGTTCATGTACTTGTACATAGATTTGGGGATGGCCCAGTCATTAAGCTACAGTAGCACTGGATTGTGCTTGAGGTTAAAGGATTCTTTAACTTTGTTTTTTTTTTCCCAGTGCTTCTGCGTTGTTGTTGTTGTTGTTGTTGTTGTTGTTGTTGTTGTTTTCCTAGCTTAAAAAAAAAAGTATTAAGATTAATGACGGTGAGACACGGAGCATGGTAGTTTAGCCGTGGCAGGCCATCAAATGTCTGCTTGAGAGCACTAATGTTGTAGAGGCTGCCAGTCTTGGCTGTTAAGTGAGATTAGAAAAGCATTAGAAGCCTGCAGAGTGAGTTGAGAATAGTGGGCAGATTCTGTGGGACTGTAGGCAAAAATTTGGTAGGCCAGTGCAAAAGTGGATGGGCTTTCTTTTCCCAGTAAAAATTGTGTGTTAAACCAGCAGTGCGTAGACCTTTTTGACTGCACACAGCAGTATAGAAAACAGCTGTCTGTTACAGCCTATGCAGCCTAAAATTGATTTGCATGCAGTTCCTTTTAAAGAGCCCATAGCATGCTTTTCCTTGTCTTCTGACTTATCTACAGTGTTAGATTTAAGGTTATCATTTTAAATGTGACAAATCTCTAAAAATGAAGTGTTCATATGTTGTACTTTTATGTAGAAGCAACTTGGTTTATACATGTCTCCCATCTGTTGCTGGCAAGACTTTTTATCTCAAATATGTAAGGTCTTAGGCAATAGTTTACAGATTTTCCTTGAATGGTCATACTCTGGCATCATGAAGATGCTGCCTTGCTAGAACAAGATGTTCTGCACAGCAGGGGACAATAGCTTTTCCTCATCGGCAAACTTGGCAAGAAATTGTAGGGCTGATGTGTTCGTTGCACTCTGCTTTTCCACTGTATTTCCCTGCCTGTGCACACACCCACACAGGTTGAGAGCCTCAAGGCAGCATTCAGTGCTGCTTAATCATGGTGCAACATAATCAGCCAGTAACTGAAGCCAGAACACAAACTTGCAGAACTTGGCTGATTTGCTCGCACTGAACTAGCCTTAGCCCTTGTTTTACCTCTAAACCAGTGTGAGTGGAGTCCCTGAATTCAAAGAGCTCAACCCTTTCCCTAGACGATGTAGACATCCTCGGATTTATTTTTAAGATCTTATTAAAACATCTTGAATATCATTTTCACCTGAGACCATGGACAATACCCCTTGGTTTTGTGAACTGCCCTTATTTCATGGACAGGCTTATTAATCTTAAGTTAGTAATAGGTTTTAATTTGACTTACCCTAAAACTACTGAGAGCTGATTAGACTGGAGTATTATCATAACAGACTGGGGTACTTAGACCAAAAGAAAGGGGTAAATCAGTGGTTTGTGGTTTTTAAGTTCTTAATAAATAACCCTATCTACCTGCACACAATGCAACATATTCCCACATCTAGTGTAGATGGCGAAACAGGAGAGGCAACATTTTTGGCTTTTCTAGATTTGTGCTGTTAAATTTAAACTTTTTTCTTCCTCCCCTGCCCCAGCTGGATGGATGACGATCTGGTGTCAGTGCTGACCCCCAAGCTGATAGGAGAGCGCCCAAACACCTATACCTACACCAAAGCTTTGGCTGAATACCTGTTGCAACAGGAGGCTGGAGACCTCAACATAGCCATTGTCAGACCTTCCATAATTGGAGCCAGCTGGAAAGAGCCTTTCCCAGTGAGTAATTGGGTAGGGCTGCATGATAAATCGTTTTGTGAGCATGATTTAGATTCCTGTGTGATCTCAGTCTTGCGTGACAATGATTCTGCCATGTTAACGTTCACTGTCACCTTCATACTCAGTCTTTCTAGGTAAAGTCCTGATTCAAAAATTTTCAGGTTCAGTTCTTGAGACCATTCTGCTCCTGGAAACACTCAACACCTCTAGAAATGGTTTTATAAAGTTCCTTGAACTTTATAGGATAGCTTTTGTCCTGATAAACAATGTGAACTGAGGGACTTGAGTCAGGTTCTAGACACATTTCAAGGAAAACTAAAGGAAACGGGAAGCACAAATGGCACAGATCTGAAACACTATAGGCAAAAGTACAAATTGCCCACTTTTGGTGCCAGTCAGACATCAATGTATTGTCGTAGAAACACAAGCAATTGTCCCACCTGACAAGTTATAACTAGCACACATTTTGATGGACTGTATCCTACAGTAAGTCATTTGTTTTCCCCAATAAACCTGCTAGTCTCATTTTGTAATTTGATGCTGCCTTTCTCTCACTACTCTTACAGGGTTGGATTGATAATTTCAATGGACCTAGTGGCATATTCATTGCCGTAAGTACTACAAGAAACTGTTTATGGTCTAACAAAAGTGTGTTGATAGCAGTTGACCTTGTTCTTACTGCTGTCAAAAGCTGTAACACCGATGGTTAACAAATTAGTGTTTTTGATCTCTAAATTCTGAGGCATAGTTAAAATGTATCGGTAGATCCTCACATTTGAGAAACTGAATAGTGAATGTTTGACATTTATGCTTGGAAATCTGACTATCAAAATAGCTGCTGTTTTGGTTTTTCCCCCCTCCCCCCATGAACTTAATCATTTCAAAGTTGTTGATTAGTACTAGATTTTTAAACCGTGTTTACAACCACAAGGGGATCTGACAGCTTAAACTTCAGTCGATAAGTTTTCTGTTTCAACTGACTCCTTCAGTGGGTGCAGTACTTTGTCTTTTTTTTCTTTTCTGAATCCATACAGAATTCAGTAGTCTGGCTCACTAGCACAAGCTATTTTACATTCTAAATAACACATTATTGTGATCTTATTTAGTAGCTTGTAAGTTAGAGTACTTGTGTGCATGTCCACAAAACCTCAGCAGCATAGGTGCTGATAGGATTTTACAGCCTCCACGGAGCTGTGATTCCAGTGTGTTGATGCTCTGTGTTTCAGTGATGTTTACTGGCCCCCATTGATCTTGATCAGTCTATGAAACATGACCAGTTGTGTTAATGGGCTTTCCTTCTCTAGGCTGGTAAGGGGATCTTGCGTACAATGAGGGCATCTAATGATGCTGTGGCCGATCTGGTCCCTGTAGATGTGGTCATCAACACCACGCTGGCTGCTGCTTGGTACTCTGGGTCACAATGTAACAGGTTGGCAGGACAAATATTCTCTCATGTACCTTGTGGCCTTTATTACTTTGAATTTTAAGTATTAAAATGTTTTAACCACCTTTCTCTCTCTCTCTCTGTGTGTGTGTGTGTGTGTGTGTGTGTCTGTGTTTTTGTTTTTGGTTTTTTTTCCCCCCAGGCCTAAAAGCATCTTGGTGTACAACTGCACATCTGGTGGAATCAACCCATTTCACTGGGGGGAAGTTGGTATGACATCTTCTTACTTTAAACACACCTGTTGTGATAGTGGCAGTTGATACACTTAAAATGGGGCATCTCAATGGGACATGCATACATGTTATCTGATCCACTGTTTGCCCTTCCCAAACTGAGGTGCTTTTGGTCACCTGTTCCCTAAAGATCCTGGTTTAGAGCAGAAGAGTTTGCAGAGTTTTTCCCCACTTTTACAACTTGCACATTACTGAATATTCACACCTTTTACACAGCTGTAAACTACAGTATTCACAGCATTCAGCTTTTTCTACATTGTTAGGTTACAGCCTTATTCCAACATGGATTAAATTCATTATTGTCCTAAAAATTCTACAAATGATACCCCGTAATGACAATCGATACCCCGTAATGACAACATGAAAAAAGTAGTTTGAAATCTTTGCAAATTTATTAAAAATAAAACAAAAATCACATGTAAATAAAGTATTCACAGCCTTTGCTCAATACTTTGTTGAAGGCCCCTTAGCACCAATTACAGCCTCAAGTCTTTTTGAGTATGATGCTACAAGCTTGGCACACCTATTTTTGGGCCGTTTCTCCCATTCTTCCTTGCGGTACCCCACAAGCTCCATCAGGTTGGATGGGGAGCGTGGGTGCACAGCCATTTTCAGATATCTCCAGAGATGTTCAATCGGATTCAAGTGTGGGCTACTCAAGGACACTGACAGAGCTGTCTGTAGCCACTCCCCCACAACATGATGCTGCTACAACCAAGCTTCACTGTAGGGATGGTATTGGCCAGGTGGTGAGAGGTGCCTGGTTTCTTCCAGACATGACGCTTGGCATTCAGGCCAAAGAGTTCAATCTTTGTTTCGTCAGACCAGAGAGTTTTGTTTCTCATGGTCTGAGAGTCCTTCAGGTGCCTTTTGGCAAACTCCAGGCAGGCTGTCCTGTGCCTTTTACTGAGTAGTGGTTTCCGTCTGGCCACTCTATCATACAGGCCTGATTGGTGGAGTGCTGCAGAGATGGTTGTTCTTCTGGAAGGTTCTCCTCT
>NW_018127945.1:347611-370925 GCF_001952655.1 Monopterus albus | reverse complement strand
ACAGACAATTCCTTGGACTTCATGGCTTGGTTTGTGCTCTGACATGCACTGTTAACTGTGGGACCTTATATAGACAGGTGTATGCCTTTCCAAATCATGTCCAATCAACTGAATTTTTCACAGGTGGACTCCAATCAAGTTGTAAAAACATCTCAAGGATGATCAGTGGAAACAGGATGCACCAGAGCCCATTTTTCACTGTCATGGCAAAGGTTTTTTTAATAATATATTTTATAAATTTGCAAAGATTTCAAACAAACTTTTTTCCATGTCATTATGGGGTATTGTTTGTGCTGAAAATGATATTGGGTTGCACACTTACAAGCATAAATCATGTGACAAGTTGCACGCCAGGAGTGAGGTGCAGGTATGCTTTTCATCTTTTATATGAACCACCTATGGTTTTAAACAGTTGCAGAATGGAAATCTGACATTTGTTTGGGTTCAGGATGAAAATGCTTCCTAAACAAAGTTGCACTGTGGTGCTCTTTGTAGTGCATCTTTAATTTGTTTCACACAGAGCTTCACAGGTGGAATAACTGAAACGCCTTATCAAATGCATTCTGGTACAATGGCTAACAAGTAACACTTATTGATCTGGAAGCTGTAGTTGACAAGTGTCACCAAAAGGTCCATTTGGGAACCACACCGTCCTCTTCAGCGCATGGAGTTTGCCCATTTGTTATGGATTTGTAGATGTTCATTTGTTTTCTATCTTTAGATAGTCAGTCTGTTTAAAGATATTTCAGGACATACTATTGCATATATGGGAAGTTGTATGCCTTTTTTGGCTCCTGAAGGAGCTGGGGAAAGTAAGTTGCCTTAAGTGATGTTACATGAGTCAACATCAGCTGGGCCTGAAGACTAAACTAAACTTCAAAAATCAGGAGCTGTGGAGTTAGTGTGACTAGACCTCTGTAGTCTTTGTGTTGAGGTTACATCACCCACTGCTAGCTAGCATAACCACCTTGTGCCAGGGTCTGCTGCATGATTGTTTCTCTGATATTTTAAGTGCATTTTGGTGTTACCTCGTGTATATACATGTTTAAAAAAAAAAAAAAATTACCAAATTAGTGAAACCCAGCAAATAAAGACGGGGACTACTCTGGTAATGTTTCTGAACCACCTGTGCAGGAACAAGAGGAGGTCGCAATCAGGGAGCTCTAGAGTGGCTTAGGAGGGCAAGCTCAGCCAGAACTTGTTGTATGATTAAGTTAAACCATCTCTTTGTTTTATTATTTGTGATGATTTATTTTGATAGTTAAAACTGAAACGGCTTGGGGTCAGCCCCAGACCTTGACAGAAGAAACCTGACCCAGTGCATGATGTAGGCCCCTCCTAAACAGCCCCCAGACCCTGAGGAGGGAGCTTGCGTGGCAGCAGTACAGTAAAGTTATGTGTGGTCGAGGGAAAGGAATCGGTGTCCTTCCTCCCCAGAACAGCCCCAGATCACATGCCCCAGCTGCTGGAGATGTGGCGGAATAGTCCCTGTAACAAAAGCTGTTGTTCAGGGTAAGAGTGGATAGATACTATTTAATTGTATAATGTATAGGGAAGCGTTGGGAATTGGTAATTACATTTGTGTATTATACTAGTTTTAAAAGTGTAGTTGGAAAAGACTTGGTTAGCGAAGTACTGCCATAGTGTAATAAGGCAGCTTGTTGTACTTGTGAAAATTTTTTATTTAACTCTCCATTGTGAATTTGCCAGTGTTATGGAAGTGCATTGCTAAGTGCAGCTTAGCTATGTTGGCTTCAAAGCTAAGGCTCCAGGTTCATTTCTAAGCTTGGCAACATACAGTATTTGGCAAACATAACAATAAACACACGAACATGTAGAATTCCATTACAACTGAACAATCTGCTAAGGAAGATTGTGTGAAATGAGGGAAGGCTTCTGGGCCAGCCATTAATGGGTCTTACTTGAGTGTTTTATTGACATCAGTATTGATTTTAACACATTTTTAATGTCATATTGTAAGTAAATGTGAAATGCTTTGGCATTAAATTTCTAAAAGAATAATGCCAAATTGTAAAATGTGTTTACTAGCAGGACCACACCTTTCAGTTGGGCATTAAAGAAAAAAACTTGAGCTGCTGATTGATGCTGAACAACCTTCTGTTTCTTAGAGTACCATGTAATATCCACATTCAAGAGGAACCCCCTCGAGCAGGCCTTCCGTCGGCCCAATGTTAATCTCACATCCAATCACCTAATCAATCAGTACTGGATCGCTGTGAGCCACAAGGCTCCAGCCTTCCTCTATGATCTGTACCTCAGGTTGATTGGACGAGAGCCCAGGTAACCTCATCGCCGACTCGGACACACCACCACGCTGCTGTTAACACCCCTCCCTTACACACACACACACACACACACACACACGCGTGCATCTCCGCTGCTTCTGTGACTTTCTCTTTCAGTGTAGAATGGTAGCCTCACGTTGAAGTTGTGAAGCTAATGTGCTGAGTAGTGCTTGTGTGTGTCTTTGTTATAAGCTGAAGAATGTATAACCCAGCTGCTTTCCTGACCATACAGGGGGTTGCTGATGGGTTCTGCACTCTTTGCATTGTGCTACCTGCAATATTGGTATTCTTAGATGGGGTCCCAAAATGTCAGCACTAAGGTCAGCTCATAATGGGCTAAGGTGGACCTTAGTGCAAAGATACCTTTGAGAACCCAGGCCAGGTGTCAACCCTCTTGACTCCAGGCCCTTCAGATGTCATGGTGCTAATGACAAGCTAGCAATGGTGGTGCCTTTACACAGCTCATACCTTGCCTTTTATCAGTGGAAGGAGGAAATGCACTTTGCTCTTAATCACAGCCTGTGTTCTCCTTGTGCAATCATGTGTGTATCTCTCTCCTACAGAGTACTGTATAAACATGACCTTCAAGACCAATCCCTTAGAGCAGGCCTTCAGAAGGCCCAATGTCAATCTACGCTCCAACCAGTTTACTTATCAGTACTGGACTACTGTCAGCCACACGCTGCCAGCCCTGCTGTATGACGGCTATCTTAAGCTAACAGGCCGCAAGCCTCGGTAAGGTTGCAACAGCCCCAGTCTTTCAGTTTTCCACATACCCACCCTCCCACACAAATGTCTGCTGTGCATCTTTGGCATCAGTTGTCATGACAACAACTTCTATCAGTGCATCATGTTTTCATTCCAAGATGGCGCTTTTTTTTTTTTTTAAAGAAGTTATACTATGAACATGACTTCTAATATTGTCACACACCCCAATCTCTCTCCCAAACACTGAAAATTCTAACGCACCATGGAACTTTTTGGTCAGTAGTCGCAGACGGTTTACATCTCATTGAAACAACTCCTTTGCATCCAAAGTGAGTGGTATCCACAGTTACTCTTTGCTCTTTCATGTTGTTCTCACAAGTCAGACATTTCAGACATTTAATGTTTGGCAGTACCAAGCAATATCACTTGTAATACAAAGTGGTCACTGGTCAAATTGCAGATGGTGTTTGGCTGTGTGAAATGATTCTGGCTTAGCATCTAACTTGCATTGTTTGGGTGTAGTATGTTCCTAATTGGGTGGGTCGCCAGCTGTAATTGACTGTCTCTGCCTCAAAGTGCTGATCAGCCACGCATGTTTCTGAGCTTTGGTAGCAGCCTTCTTCACAGGAGGAATCTGAGTCATCTCAATCTGCCTGCCAGCTTTTCATCTCAAATATAACAAGGCTCTTAATCTAATCAGAAATTGAAATGGTTGCAGCCATTCTATTCTGAAGCTGTTAAATGTTTACTCAAAACTATTAAGTATGCACAATTTGTGACCAAGTGAACTTCGGTTCAAAGGCTCAGAGACCCTCTTACACCCACAATAATGTTTAGTACTCTTTTTATACTCTCACCCTCAATTCTGACTGATCATTACATTTTAACTGGATTTCAATGATAACTTAAATGATCCACTGAATCAGAACTAACCCAGAAATGAGGTACTGCATATTAACTGGATTCACTTGTGTTGGACAGGAGGACAGTTTTTATAAACTTTGGAAACATGTGGCCCTCAGAGTGCTTCAACTGAAGAGCAGCATTCATTCATTTTGTCTTTTACGATTTATGGTACATACTCATTTAGGCTGACGTGAGTTTGCTTCATGGATCCATGTATCAGTGTGTTGTCTGTTCTCCTGGCCTGCACCAAGATCAAATCCAGTTAGCCCTCAGTTCATTTGTAATCAGTCATTGTTCCTAAGCAACAAATTATCACCCTGACTGCTTAACAGTGCTATGAAAAGGTTTGAACAACCCTCTTGATAATTTTCAAACTAGAAATGTTCTCCACCTGATGTCGAAGGTTCTTAGTGTGCACTACAGTTCATTTTTATCTTAATGAAAAGGGTGTACACCCAAAATGTCAAAGCTACTTTTGGAAAATCTGTCACTGCAATTGTATTTTGTTGCAGTCAGTCAAAACTATAAATTTCCCAGTCTAGTGATTTGTTGAACTCCTCAGATACATTGAAGGCTTTTGGGAATAGTCCAGCACCTAACTGTGTAAAGAGGTGTGCAAACTCGTAGCACTGCGTAGCTCAAATTATCAACTGCATGAATTTTTCATTTCTGCAGTGAATGTTCCTGGACCATTTACATGTACTGTACACTTATAGTGTTGACTTTCATTAGTTTTGAAATTGAACATTTGGCTTACCTTCTGCTTTTATATAAGATTAGGTTTCTCTACAGTCTCACTGTGGTGTTTATCTTTGTGGTTTAAGTTTCCTTTCTGCCTTTGTCCCTAACACCATGGAGGCTTGGTCTGCTCCTCATTCATCCTCTCTGTCCTCAACCACAACACTACACACTCCCGTATTTCTGGACGACCCTACGTCACTATCACCTTGTATCTATTTAATCATGTCATCCTCCATATTCTTGCCTCCTCTTCTTCTCCACCTCCATTACTGTGTAATCTAAGAATGATGAAGACAATCACTCGCCTCCACAAAGCCATGATGGTCCTAGAGTATTTCACCAGTCACTCCTGGGTGTGGAACACCGACAACATAACTATGCTCCTGGCCCAGATGAGTCCCGAGGACAAGAAGGTAGGGTCATGTGATAGTGGATTTAGAAAAAATTTACTTCATGTCTCGCTCTCTCTCTCTCTCTCTCTCTCTCTCTCTCTCTCTCTCTCTCTCTCTCTCTCTCTCTCTCTCTCTCTCTCTCTCTCTCTCTGGAAATGGCAGACAGCTTGATCATTCAGTGCAACAACATCTGATAATAAACAGGCATTTGAGTGAGTAATTCATTTGCTGTGAATAGGGCGTTGCTGGATAGTTGTCTGAATCTGCATTTTCTTACTAGAATGGGGATGAACTAAAACAGACTCGGTTTACTCATCATCTTTACTCATTTCATTGTTCTGTGAAACATTTAGTCCTTGTCTTGACAGAAGCATCTCAGCAAAAGCTGCAAGGAAACTGCTGCCACCAACAAACCCCCACCCCACTGGTGCTACAGTGATTTGAGCTCAATTAAATATCCCCCATTTCTATTTCAATGGATTTTCTATTTGCTCCTTGATAATGCACCTGATAAAATAAACTTGACAAAGACAGGCTTGTTATGCAGCCCCAAATCAGAAAACGTTGAGACGGTATGTGAAATTAAAACTGAAAATAGTGATTTGTAAGTCACTTGTGTCCTGTATTGCATTGAAAACAATACTACAGCACATTATTTAATGCAATACCTCATCAGTTTTATTCTTTGTTCCAAATAAACACCCATTTCAATTCTGATGCCTGCAACACATTCCAAACAAAGTTGGGACAGTAAAGCATTTACCACGATGTGATGTTGCCGTTCTTTTTCACAACACTTAAGACGTTTAGGGACTGAGGACACCAAGTGATTAAGTGTGTCAGGTGTCATTTTGTCCCATTCTTCCTATAAACAAATCTTAAGGCGCACGACAGTCCTGGGTCTATGATGATGCAATTTCTGTTTCAAAATGTGCCACACATTCTCTACTAGGGACAGGTCAGGACTGCAGGCAGGACAGTCCAGCACTCACACCCTTTTCCTCCACTGCCAGGCCTTGGCAATGTGCACTATGAGGCTTTGCATTGTCTTGTTGACATATGCATGGGTGTCCCTGGAAACAGCGTCATATTGAAGGCAGCATATGTTGCTCCAACATCTCTATGTATTTTTCAGTAGTAACAGCACTTTCACAGAAGTGTAAGTGACAGAGGTGTGCCAAAGTAATCCTGAGTCCTTGTGGTCATATCACCTTTAGAAAAGTGACGACTCGTGATGCAGTGCCATCTGAGGGATCGGAGAGCACGGTCATCCAGCTTAGGCTTGGGCCCTTGTCCTTTACACACACATTCCTCCAGATCCCTTGAGTCTTAACTATGTTCTACACCATAGAGAGTGACATATCCATCCATCCATCCATTTTCTTCCGCTTATCCGGGACCGGGTCGCGGGGGCAGCAGTCTAAGCAAAGATGCCCAGACTTCCCTCTCTCCAGACACTTCCTCCAGCTCCTCCGGGGGAATGACAAGGCGTTCCCAGGCCAGCCGAGAGACATAGTCCCTCCAGCGTGTCCTGGGTCTTCCCCGGCGCCTCCTCCCGGTGGGACATGCCAGGAACACCTCCCTAGGAAGGCGCCCAGGAGGCATCCGAAACAGATGCCCGAGCCACCTCAGCTGGCTCCTCTCGATGTGGAGGAGCAGCGGTTCTACTCTGAGCTCCTCCCGGGTGACTGAGCTCCTCACCCTATCTCTAAGGGTGCGCCTGGCCGCCCTGCGGAGGAAGCTCATTTCGGCCGCCTGTATCCGGGATCTTGCCCTTTCGGTCATGACCCAAAGTTCATGACCATAGGTGAGAGTCGGAATGTAGATTGACCAGTAAATCGAGAGCTTTGCCTTACAGCTCAGCTCCTTCTTCACCACGACGGACTGGTACATCGACCACATTACTGCAGAAGCTGCACCGATCCGCCTGTCAATCTCCGTTCCATCCTTCCCTCACTCGTGAACAAGATACTTGAACTCCTCCACTTGAGGCAGGAACTCTCCACCAACCTACGTATCCAAAGCCCTTCCATTTGAGGAACATTGTTTTTAAGCAGTTCAACATGATCATTTCATTGTTTTACCTCATTACCAGCCGTCCCAACTTTGTTTGGAATATGTTGCTGGCACAGAATTGAAGTGTTTTATTTTGAACAAAGAATAAAATTAATGAGGCATCACATCAAATAATGTGCTGCTGTACTGTTTTCAATGTAATACAGGACACAAGTGACTTACAAATCACTATTTTCAGTTTTCATTTTACATACCGCCCTAACTTTTCCTGATTTGGGGCTGTAGGTTGTTCATAAAAGGGCAGATGTATTGGCAGGTCACTGAATCTTCCAATACTGGCTAATCCAGAGACGGTTTTGTCACGTTAGCCGATGCCCAAGTAAAATGTAAAACAAATGCTTTATACCATGTATAACGATAAGATGTGTACAATAACGCTTGCTGACCTTGATGGTTCCCCCAGGCACCACCACGAGAGAATATGTTTAGGTTTGAGTGAAAGGTCTCTAATGTTTGAATTGGTACAAGATAGGTGTGTGCCAAACTTTGGGCGCCACTGAGCAGAACTTTTTTCTTCTTCTTCTTTTGAAGTGGGAAGATTAAAATACAACTCTGGCATCTGGTGGACATTAAAACAAGCTAATGTACTGTTCCATTAGAGAAACAAAGGGTTCCACTACATCACTAAGTTCTGTGTTTTTGTTTAGCACAAATGCATTTCAAAGCATACTGGTTTTTGTTCCTTGATTTTCTGTAGATGTTTAACTTTGATGTACGGCAGCTGCACTGGGCAGAGTACATGGAAAATTACTGCATGGGCACCAAAAAATATGTCCTGAATGAAGAACTGTCGGGCCTGCCCGCTGCACGGAAACACCTTAACAAGTAGGAGTGTGTTCTCAAATTGGTTTATACCTGCACATACAGACACGGGAAGAAATCCTCTGTGCCTCAACTCTGAAAATGGCAGCTATATCGCTGGAGACTTGACATCTCTACTGGATACTAGTACTGTAGTTTGACATTCCATTAACAACTAAAGTCTCCTCATTTAGAGTGTGCAGTCACAGTAGTAGGAATCCTCTCTAGCAAAGATGCTGTATTAATTTGCCATGCAAATTTTCAAAGGAATTGAAATTGGTTAATTAAAAATGGGACATAAAGCACACCATTATATGGAGAGAACCACAGAAGAAATGATTCAGTGTTTGTTCTCTTTCTCATACCCATTATGACACCTACTTGGGTCTGTTTTCTAGGCTGAGGAACATTCGCTACACCTTCAACACCATCCTGCTGGTGCTGATTTGGCGCGTCTTTATCGCCCGATCCCAGATGGCCCGAAACATCTGGTTCTTTGTGGTGAGCCTCTGCTTCAAATTCCTCTCCTACTTCAGAGCTTCCTCCACCATGAGTTAATGAAGCAGGGACTCGGAGGCAGGTGGTGGCAGAGGAACGAAGAAACGTGCTGTGGATTATGAAAGGTGTGTGTGAGCTCAACGCCTTTAAAATGGTACAACACTGTTTTTGTCTCTGGCCCTGTATTTAGCCTGACACTCGGATTAAATGGAACTGTTAAACACCATGAACATGGACGGAGCGCCTGACAAACCTCGAGTCCACAGTGGGCTATATGTTGTACATCTCACATCTCTAGCTTTTCATGTAGAGGACATGGATCTCTCACAGTGTACAGTGCTCTAACACACTAACAGCTATTGGACTAGTTAAAGAAGCCGGGCCACATGCCCTCATTATGTTCATTTGCAGTAACTCAGTCCCTTCCTGTGGCTTTCCTCCTGAGCATCTCCTGTAAAAATCTGCTCACCTGGCTGCCAAACAAAACTATGCATTAGATGATGCTCTGCAGCAAAAATCCTGGTCTGGTTTTGAGTCAGTCCAGCTTCATTCTGTACTGCAGGTCTCTTGTGTAAATCCTCTTTAATGAGTTGGGTCCTCGCCAGTTTTGTGGTAATGTTTTACCCCTTTCCAGTTTTCAGCTGGCAGCAATATTTGCTGCATCTAGAAAAAGTGTACATTTTTCTAGCTACTTTTGTCATGTTCGGCTGGAGGCAGTTTAACGGTAATCCTGTACTGACTCAGTAAAGACGCATTCAGGGACAAGCTGGCCTAGGGAGCCCTGTTTTAAACTCTTGCCCTCCTCACCTATCCCCAAGACCAAAACTAGCTATTTCAGCTAGTGTTTATCACAGTTGCACTGACAGCATGGTGGGAGGGGTTTGGGAATTCACCGACACCTGCCGTTCCTCATTAAGATCATAAAGGCCTTCTTTGCCTCTTTCTAATTGGCAAAAAGACACACCCTTTATAACGCTGTGCTTCTGTATGTTCTCAGTGGACTGCAGTGGCTATCAACCAAGCACAATGTAGACTGCAATATGATGGCTTTCCCCAGTGCCTACAAACATTCATCAGCAGATCTTGCTAGTTAGGCTGCTGTATATAACATATGTGAAAGTCAGTTGTGAGAGCCTTGAAGTTTTTGATTTTGTTTTGGTTCTTTTTGTTTGTTTTGTGCCAAAATACCTCTTGGCTTACAAACTTGTAGCTTAGTAGAGGATGAATGGGGATTTGAGAGAAATACTGTCATGTGTGAATTCTGTGTCTCACTTTCAGGCAGCTAACCACCTGAAAGGTTATTTTTCTGAAAATGTGTTAGAGTAACTTGTTTTGTCATGTTAGGGTCTCATTCACTGTCATATTTGTTTGTAAATACCAGGATACAGGATTTGTCATGCTGATACACACTTTCACTGTTGTCTTTATCCCTTTTTGTTAAATATATTTCCCTTAGCTTGTTATAGAACTGACATCAGACATTCTTGCAGAAGGTTCCACCTGCACTTTGTCATAGTTGTCTTTTCAGCTAACTTTTCACCCAAAGTTGTTTTGAAGAAGCAGGCTGTGCTGGTTTTTGATTGTACTTGTGAAAACTTCAGACACCTCCCCAGTTCTTTTTTTTTCCCCCCGTTAATGTCCTGGGGTCATTAAACAAGGTGTTTTTTGTTTTTTCTCTTCACTAGGCTGTTTTCACATAGATGAAGTGACTAGTGAAAATGTACTCTTTTAGAAAGATGTGAATCTAACAATGTAAAAATCAGATCTGTTTTCTTATGTACGGATCTATTTAGGTAGGCTTAAAGATAACACTATTTTTATGCTGATGACATTGTGTTGCTGGTTTACTGGCACAAAGTTCACTGAACCATCTTCAGCTGTTGTAAACAGAAGTGCAGTATCCCCTGAGCTGAACTGTTGCTTCTTCCTGTATCTGTTGTACATGTAGCGTTTTCACTCTGAATGTAATGCAATAACACAGCCTGATTCCTTTACACAGCCACAAACCTCTAGACTAAGGAAACACCAAATTAAGTCTGTAACTGCACATTTAATATTAAACAAGTGTCAATTCACTGGAGACCTGTGCAATGAATACTTGCTAATGTAACTTCATTTTCTTGCAACGTGTGAGTGTCGGCCAGTTTTGTGGTGGTGACTGGCTATGATCTTGTATAGTGTGGTGATTAAAAAAAAAAAAAAAAAAGGAAAAACAATTGCAGGGTTTTCCTCAAGCTTTTCCTTGCGTTTTAAGAAGTAACACAGTTGACCAGGTACTTTTCATTCTCACTCTTGATATCTACAGTAGGGATGCACCAATACCACCCTCTAGTACTTGTAGTGGTAAAAGTTGTCCGATACCACTTTATGGCAGAGTTACATTACCCTCATGCAGGCTGTGCCGCTTGTTAGGCGGTGGAGAAGAAATTTCAGTGGTTTGTGGATATTTTAAGACAAGTGACGAGGACAAAAGTAAAGCACAGCTCCCTCCACATCTCACACAGACACAGGGTCGCATCTTACAGAGACATCAACACTATGTGCGCCAAATCCAATAGTAATGGAGAGAGAAATGAATCAAACACCTGTTGAACACGGCAACAAACTTGGCAGAAATGTAAGGTGTTCACTCTGCCCACGGTCCAACCACCCGGTCCTGGTCACCCCCTGAACCCACACTGTGCTCCTTCTGCTGACTGGAGTGAATTGAGTGCAAGAGAAAACAAATGCTCATTTTACAGGTATGTAAGTAATGAGCTCTGTGCATTAAAATGAGTTAAATTGTTGTGGAGGCTGAGGCCAGCAGCTCCTCTGTGTGTGACAGAGAAGACGGGATGAAGACAGACAGGAGCCAGTTTAACATAAGAACATGTACCCTTGTTACTTTAAACATTGAATTGTTGACTGATGCTCCCCGTCTTGCTGTTCTTGGCGGGGGTTGTGAAATCGGTTCATCCTAAAAGAACGTTGTGCTCCTATAAAGGCTAAACACCACTACTTTACAGTAAATTATGTAGTAAGCTACAGACCCATCAGTGCTTTGTTCATTATCACAAGTCTTCAGGTAATTTGCACAGCCTCCTGTTATATTTTATTTAATCACAATTGGAGTAAATCTCAAATATAAAGTTTTTTTTTATGGCAATTGTAATTTTTGTAGTAGAAACACTATTATTAATAATTACTTGGTCTAAAAAATGTGATATCGGTGCATCCCTACACTGCAACTACTGAGTCATGTCAGTGTTTTCTTCAAACCAGACACTGAACAAAAGTGACAGCATTAATCCTGCTTGGAACAAGTCCCAAATGATGAAACTGATTCATTACTCAATTTAAAGCTCATGAAAAGGGGTTTTGACATTTTGGGGAAAAAACTTGCTTGCTTTGCAGAGTTAGAAAATTGACACCACTCATGTTTGGTATATGGAGCAAACTACCAAATGTGACAGTCACATTTGCAAGACTGTTACCATTCGACAGGGTGATGCTAGCTGTTTTTATTCTGTGCCAAGCAACCCCAGGTACAGTATTGTTCAAAATAATAGCAGTACAATGTGACTAACCAGAATAATCCAGGTTTTTAGTATATATATTTTATTGCTACATGGCAAACAAGTTACCAGTAGGTGCAGTAGATTCTCAGAAAGCAAACAAGACCCAGCATTCATGATATGCACGCTCTTAAGGCTGTGCAATTGGGCAATTAGTTGAAAGGGGTGTGTTAAAAAAATAGCAGTGTGGCATTCAATCAGTGAGGTCATCAATTTTGTGAAATAACAGGTGTGAATCAGGTGGCCCCTATTTAAGGATGAAGCCAGCACTTGTTGAACATGCATTTGAAAGCCTGAGGAAAATGGGTCGTTCAAGACATTGTTCAGAAGAACAGCGTACTTTGATTAAAAAGTTGATTGGAGAGGGGAAAACCTATAAAGAGGTGCAAAAAATTATAGGCTGTTCAGCTAAAATGATCTCCAATGCCTTAAAATGGAGAGCAAAACCAGAGAGACGTGGAAGAAAACGGAAGACAACCATCAAAATGGATCGAAGAATAACCAGAATGGCAAAGGCCCAGCCAATGATCAGCTCCAGGATGATCAAAGACAGTCTGGAGTTACCTGTAAGTACTGTGACAGTTAGAAGACGTCTGTGTGAAGCTAATCTATTTTCAAGAATCCCCCGCAAAGTCCCTCTGTTAAAAAAAAGGCACGTGCAGAAGAGGTTACAATTTGCCAAAGAACACATCAACTGGCCTAAAGAGAAATGGAGGAACATTTTGTGGACTGATGAGAGTAAAATTGTTCTTTTTGGGTCCAAGGGCCACAGACAGTTTGTGAGATGACCCCCAAACTCTGAATTCAAGCCACAGTACACAGTGAAGACAGTGAAGCATGGTGGTGCAAGCATCATGATATGGGCATGTTTCTCCTACTATGGTGTTGGGCCTATTTATCGCATACCAGGGATCATGGATCAGTTTGCATATGTCAAAATACTTGAAGAGGTCATGTTGCCTTATGCTGAAGAGGACATGCCCTTGAAATGGTTGTTTCAACAAGACAATGACCCCAAACACACTAGTAAACGAGCAAAGTCTTGGTTCCAAACCAACAAAATTAATGTTATGGAGTGGCCAGCCCAATCCCCGGACCTTAATCCAATCGAGAACTTGTGGGGTGATATCAAAAATGCTGTTTCTGAAGCAAAACCAAGAAATGTAAATGAATTGTGGAATGTTGTTAAAGAATCATGGAGTGTAATAACAGCTGAAAGGTGCCACAAGTTGGTTGACTCCATGCCACACAGATGTGAAGCAGTTATAACAAACTGTGGTCATACAACTAAATATTAGTTTAGTGATTCACAGGATTGCTAAATCCTAGAAACAAAAACGTTTGTACAACATAGTTTTGTGTTTGTACAGTCAACGGCAGACACTGCTATTTTTTTGAACACACCCCTTTCAACTAATTGCCCAATTGCACAGCCTTAAGAGCGTGCATATCATGAATGCTGGGTCTTGTTTGCTTTCTGAGAATCTACTGCACCTACTGGTAACTTGTTTGCCATGTAGCAATAAAAAATATACTAAAAACCTGGATTATTCTGGTTAGTCACATTGTACTGCTATTATTTTGAACAATACTGTATATGGAGCAAACTACCAAACGTGACAGTCACATTTGCAAGACTGTTACCAGTCGCCTGAGCGATGCTAGCTGTTTTTATTCTGTGCCAAGCAACCCCAGGTATGTGTTCATTGTACATGAATGCAATATTCTCATTTCTCTTTTGGCAAGCTTGTTATCAGAACTCTGCAGGTGTGGTTTGATACTGGCCTCAACTTGTCAGTTTGGTTATGACAGGTTGACAGATTTATTTAAATCACCCTTTTCCAACTGAACATGGCCAGCAAGAGCAAAAAAAAAAAAACACCTGCTAATGCTAAAACTTTTTGCAGAAATGTACAATCCGGTTTATGTGGAACATTAAAAAAGGTACTTCAGAAAATAGGTTTGAGGCCTTTAAGAAAGTTATTTTGAATAAACAATCACCTTGTTTTTTTTGTGGGTGTTAAAAAGTGTTTTTTTTTTTTTTTTTTTGTGCTGAAACCCTTGCTGATGCATTGTTTTTGTGAAGTAGAAATATTACCAGCCTGTTTCCCTCATGCGTGGATTGTGTGTTGATCATTAAAGTAGGAGTGGTGTGGTGTTTTTTTTTTTTTTAAGTTTAGTTTTTTTTTTTTTTTTGTTTTTTTTTTCTTTTCCTCATATCGAAATCTGGGCCAATTCCATATGTGGTCCTAGATCCGATACATATCTGATCTCTGACCACGCGATTGCTGTCGGAACAAACAATCGGATCAGAATTTGCGTTGTTTGTTTTTTTTAATCCCTTACTCCCATACGTGTGTGGTGTCTGTCATCATTCAGTGTCAGACCTTCACAGACCAGTTATAAATAAAACTAGAGGAGAGCAATGACATGTACTGCATGGGGGTCAGTGGAGAGATGAGGCTGCTTTACTTTTGTTTAACATTTATGCAGAAGCTTCTCATCATGCAAAACTAGACTGCAGTTTGACAGTTGATGTGATTGTTTTTGTTGTACACGACTCAGTTTGTTAAATTTGCGGATGTATGTCAACCATCAACACAAAAAGATGAGAATTGAGCACTAAAAGCCTATAATGTCAACATAGTGTCAGTTGCACTGATGATCCAGGATTATATCATCAAAAGTGTCCAATGAATGTGTTACCTGTGAGTTCAGAGTAGTTCATGTTTACCGTTCTTGATTGATTTATAAATAGAGCTAAAACATAGCCATGTATCCATTTTCTTTTCCTGGTTCATTGAATCATTGCATTTAGGTCTGCATAGCAAGAATCTTTTGAACCTTTGTTGTGTAGAGGGAAATGAAAAAAGTAAAGAATCCCAAACAAAGCCTGGATTAATAACACTGAACCCTTCTTTACCTGCTTTGTATTTTAATTGCAGCAGCAGTAAAACACTGGAGCTTTTGCCAAGTGGGTTTTGTGTGGTTTGCTAATCCATTCATCCTTCCACATCAGGTGGAATAAAAAAAATAAAAAAAATAAAAAAGCAAAAGGAAAAAGTAGTAGTTGCTCCACAGCTGCGGATAGAGGCCACAGCACACTTACGTACCTCCTATCTCCAAGAAAAGTTGTCATCATCCCTCATGTAGTCATAAATCTGCACTTCCACTTCTGTTTTCATTTTAACAGTTTCAGAAACCTTACATATATCATTGATGTATAATATAAATAGTTTAGGTCCCAAAACAGAACCCTGAGGCACTCCACATACAATGTCCAGTTCACTCGATTGGTATTCACCCAACCTCACAAATTGCCGCCTCTGTGTCAAATAACTTCTGATCCATTTCCCAACCATTCCTCTGATCCCATATTTCTCCAACTTATCCATTAATAGTTCATGATTAACTGTATCAAAAGCTTTTTTTAGGTCAATAAATATCCCCATCGTATATTTTTTCTCATCCATAGCACTTGTAATGTCCTCCATCAGGTCAGTAATGGCCAAGGATGTTGATCTTTTCGACCTAAAACCATATTGACAATCAGATAAGATATTATGTTTATCAATAAATGTGTCTAGTCTGTTATTAAAGAGTTTTTCCAGAATTTTTGAAAATTGCGACAACAGAGAAATCGGTCTATAGTTTGTGAGGTTGTGTTTATCACCAGATTTATACAGTGGAATAACCTTTGCTATTTTCATATTATTGGGGAACTGCCCAAGTCGAAACGACATGTTAAAAAGTAGAAGTATTGTTTGCTTCTTTATACATGGCCAAAACAGCATATGCTTAGTCTGAGGTTTGGATTGCATTCAATGCCTGTGTAGCATCTATGTTGATTTTTAAAAGTGTTGATGTTGCTCTTGTTTCTACTTTGAGCAGCACTTTATGCCACTATTTTGAGTTGCAGGAGGAAAAGGAGTTCTTAAAGGATTCAATTTGAAACTAACACTCAAGTCTAAAACCAATTCAATGGGTGCCTTTTGTGCATAAGCAAAAAAAGAATAAACCTTATTTAATCCTCTTCCTTTTTCAGAAGTTTTTACTTCTTTTGATTCTGTATTTAAGTAAATTGTTACCATCAGAGTGACAGCGTGATGGACAGTGAAGCAAATGAGCCAGTGACTTCTGTACAGCTGACCTGTTTCCTGTGGTGTATAACCGTTCAGTCCTCTTAATGTGCTGTGTCTGCCAGTTTAAAGTGGACGCTATTGAGCAGCTCCATTAAGATTTAATGCTGCCATTCAGGCATGCTCAACCCCATGAATAGACGGATTGGCCTGTCGTTGTTTTGAATGGCTCAGTTTTCATCTTCTAGAAATAACTGGAAGGGCAACTTTCTGGTAATGCCCTGAGGAAGATTATTACTGCCCTACCCTGGTAATCCTTTTAATTGTGCACCATTTGAAATTTGGTGTCTTTGTCTAAAGCTGGCATTTCAGGGGTTGGGGTTTTGGCTGTTTTTAGTAAGTCCCTCCTACATAAAAGCAGCTGCATGTAAACTCATACAAGCACAGGAAACATGATTAAAGGTTCATAGAAATGCTGTTGTCTGACCTGTTGCTTTTCACTTGTCATCTGGAACTAATTATTGTAGTTATGGTGTATGGAAAACTGTTTGTTTTTTTTTGTAGGTTAAAGAAATGCAAATCAGGAAATTTAAATTCTGAGAGACCTTCTCCACACCATTATAACATTTTTTTTTTTTTTTTTAATGGATCACAAGCTTAAGGGTAACACAAGTAGTGAATGCAATATACCGTATGTTCAGCGTTAAGGTATATGTAATATTACATTAATACAAGCACAAACAGTGTTTCACCACTACATTCATATATTATAGGCACATGAGAAAGTGGACATGGCAAGTTGTGCTCATGGAAGCCTGTGTCAAGAAAAGACAAGTGATTTATGGCAAGGTTTTTTTGTTTGGTTTTGTTTTTCCCCTCAACTGTGTCCTTTAAATATTTGGACACTTTCCCACTGAATTGAGTGTTCAGACTTTTGACTGATTCAAAAGTTGAGATATTAGTGTAAGACAAGTTTTTAGTTTGTATCTTGTAATTTTGCATTTGCAACAGACAAGAGTAAGTCATCACTTTGACTTAAATTATGCAAAACTTGCATACTGATTGGTGCTATGTGATGTTTTCACACTGGAAACGTGATGACATGAACTCAGATTGCATTGTGATGTAGACATGTTTGTCATCTTCTTGCTTGTGAGTTACCTCCACCAGCTCTCACACACGAGTCAAAGAAAACTAGGACCCACACAAACAAACATTGCTTTGTTTACTAGTGGTCAGGAACATGGCACCTGTAGGGACAGCTTGTGGTCTCTTATGAAGTTGAATTGGTAGTGGTGTTCTAAAGTCATGGTTTAACATATGGCATTACATTTATATCATTTCCTGTTGGTGTAAAACCGTGAACACTATTGTGCTTCCATGCCCTTGACAGCTGTGCCCTTGCATGTTATGGTCTCAGGCTCTGTCTGGACCATTTCTGTGAACACAATATCTCTAAAACACCTTGAGGGAATTTCTTCAAATTTGGCACAATCATCCATTTGGACTCAAGGATGAACTGATTGGATTATTGTGGTCACAGGTCACAGTGACACCACATCCATCCCATTCCCCTGAATTTCACTGGTTGGCAGATGCATGCAACCACAAAGTGGAAATTTTAGTTTGTATATGAACTAAAAGAGTATACTGTTATGTTTAGTTTGTATGGATTAGGGACACAGTATCTTAGAATTGCGATAAAGCCAAACTTAAGACTTAGAATCAGAATCAGAATCAGGTTTATTAACCAGGTGGGTTGGACACATGAGGAATTTGACTCTAGTACAGTTGCTCTCAATATGTATGTACATATCCTTATGTAAGGCAATAGCAAAGGACAAGTAAACAATGTAAGGCTGAGAGAACAGAAAGTAAGGAAGTATTGTCCACAAACAGAAGATGACAAAAAGCAGTGAACCCACTGAATGATGTTTAGAGTTGGCTTTGCTTCACATTTCCATTTATTGTCTGGACCAATATACTGCATACTGAAAACAGTCGAACAGTGATGGGACTCTTCTTTCCAGCAACACCTGGCAACAGCCACATGGCAACTGTGGCCCAGCAACTATGCCAAGCACTGAGTCACCACCAGCTATACACAGCCAGTGCTGCCCGAGCCACTGCACTGCATAAACAGGAACCAGGGGCTTACAGGGCTTAGTGGGAGCCCCGAGGCAGAAAATACATATATACTCACTGTCTATGGGCAGGATTTTTAGCCCTTAAAATAACACTGTAGGCCACTTTTGTATTAATAGCTGTCCATTTAGCTAATTTAATGCCAACAAAATGGCACTACTGTCTATAACTAGTTCATGAAAGCTTTTAGCTATGGGCATCTGGTGAGTCTTCAGTGGGAAGAATCCTCTGCCTCTCAGGAAGTGATCCAAACAAATACAGTGCTTGGTAGAACTGAGATCTACTGTGTACTGTATATATAAGCAAAGACAGCTAGCGGATTTGCAGCACAGATAGAGCCACACCTGTCAATATTTTACATTAGCAAGTTAAGAACTCAGCTTCTATCACCTCATAGGTTTTATGGATATCATCTTACAGTTCTGGTTCAAGCTCACTGCTCTTATCAAAAACCAGGAGATGTTTTCATCCCAAACAATCTGGTAAACCCTCTGTGTGCTGTGTGGCCAACACCAAACAGCAGACAAAGTTGAGGGCGACTGTTGTTCAGTGGGTAGACTGGTCATCTCCCATGGTGCCTGCAGTCGAAGTGTCCTTGGGCAAGACATTGAACCCCCAATTTACCCCCGATGGTTAGAGCCATCAGGCTGAGATGGCGCCGTAGATGGCTGCCTTGGTTCTGTACTGGAAACAAATTCCTTGTATGTGTGTGTAACATGCTTGGCCAAATAAAGGTTATTACTATTATTAAAGTTGCAATTAAACACACAAGCTGCTTAAAGACCCAGATACAGAGAGGTAACAAATGAAAATAAAAACACTCCCCCATCCATAGATGGGGCAAAATAGGGTTGAAAGCAGGGTCAGTATAGGACAGATGTCACCATGACATAACTGTGATTCCAATTAATGCTACTGTGGCTCTGGATCTGCTGGATGTAAAGCCAAACAACCAAAATTTGCTAACATATCTGTAAGGAGATAGTATGCTAGTGTTGAGTTTACAAGCTTGTTCTGCTGCCCTCAATGGGCTAAAAACATCAGTAAATGCAGCTTTAAATGTGTTTTCACTATCATAAATGATGAAAATCCCTTAATCATCGATTAGATTGTTATGACAGCCTTCTTTTAGCAAATTTGGCAAAAGCAAGGTATTATTACCCCAGTTCCTCTAATTAGTAGAGAAAGTCTACAAGGCATTATTCTGTTTATGTGGAAACATAAATGATAGATTAGATCTGTGAAGAAAGTATAATCCATTACCTATTCAGTGTAATGCTGGCTCAGCATAAACTACTTTTTCAAAGAAATAATTTGTAGAAATATGGGTCTTTTGTGATTTTTGAGTAAACGTTCGACCTACCATGGTCACCAATGCAATCAAGAGTACACAGCTCACTCTGTTATGTTCATTTACAGAAAAGACACACAGTTTCAGGAGCTTATCTTCTTTGTGTGTGTCAAAAGAGCAGAATAAACCCCCTGTATTCTGGATGTGTGTGTGAAAGGTAGCAGCAGCTGTCATACTGAGGCATTACTTGTAGAAAGGGTTTAGAAAAGTGACATTTCATTTGCTTTGCTTTGACACGTCACTGCTTTGCACAGATCCACTCTGTGGTAAGTCAACCTGGCATTTACGACTGTATGTGATCGATTTTATTACTTCTTCAGCCATGCTTGACTCCCTTCTTTTCTCTTCACACAGACAGAGCTATTCAGTCATCCCAAAATTAACGTGCTCTGTTTCCTGTATCCCATCTTATAAAGCTTTGCCTCAAAGGTCACACTGACCACCACATTGTCTAGTATTTTCACAAAGAGCTCTTTGACTCAGGGTAACTGTAAGTGTAATTGAATTTTCTTTATCCAACAGGAAGACCTTTTCCGTACATTTGGATATCAAAATAGACAAATGTTTCTCTCCTTTTCTTCTGTCTTTCTCTGTCTGAATCTACATCTAACAGGAACTTCTAACCTTCCTTTGTCACTATTTTATCACCCTGAATGTTTTACAGCAGCTGGGATGTTTGTGCCTTTATAGTGAGAGCAGAACTGCGCACAGCATGCCACAGTTGACCTTGAGAGTGTAAATACTTTCACTGAATAGATTCTGCACTTCATTTTGTTGTGGTGTTTGAACTCGCCAACCACCTGCCGTCAGAGTTTACTGACTAGTTAATCTCTTCACACATACGCCACTCTGTAAACCACGTTGTCTCCCTAGTCGGATCTTGGTGTGTGTCAGTGATGAAGACCACTGCCGCTCTACTCTTGCTCTGTTTTTGGGTAAACACTGGCATCCATACTGCTCAAACAGGTAAGTAATAGAGAGGATACAGAGGAAGGCAAATGCAACCCAAACATGTCTTTAATGGATATTTGTGCACACAGCACTGGATGGAAGAAGTATGCGAGGTTAAAATTTTCTTTTTGTCTGTCAGGTTCAAAGTGTGGAGTTCCTCAAGTGTGGGGCCCAATGGGTTCCTTTCTGAGGGTGGTTGGAGGGGCTGAGGCCACATATGGATCTCACCCATGGCTGGTCAGTTTTTTGTGTCTATCTTTTGCTGAGTGACAATTGGATGTAGTGTTTTTGCTCTGTAAGAATGCTTGTTCTGTGACTTTTTTTTCTATTCTCTGTTCAGTCCTACGTAATGCCACAGATGTCACCACAGATAAACCACTGTTACTCTTGCTGGTAGCTGTTATTCCTTTACATTGACGAGGGTATTCAGCTATTGTAGAGGGTGTTTAAAAAAACCTCCTACCACTGTTTTGTAAAGTTACTTACAGTACTGTCTGCATTTCATAAGTACTCAAAATATAGATTAAGTTGCATGAAAATATGTATGGAAAATGCAGTATTACTTATTGTCAGTTTGATAATATAGCTTTATATAAAAGTACAGTAATAGGCCTATAATTTTGTGTGGTCACAAAAAAGAAGTAGTACTGTTGATTTGAGATAGTTCAGCTGACTAAAGTGGTGATTTTCTTAAAGGCGGTATAGTAAGAGCAAATGTACTGTATCAAATAGCAAAAGAAGAACCTGATTTTTCAGAGCTACTGGCTTAGGGGGTAGGAATATCAGTGTTTGCTTCCATTTGGACCTGTCTTGTGCAATGTGTTGTGCCTTACCCCATGTTAAACCCATCTCTTTCAACTCAGCTGTCAGCTGCCCTTTTTGTCTTGGTTAGGCCTTGTCTGCTTTTTGTTATCCAAGATTAAACATTTTCTTTCTTTCCGGGATTTTAAAAGGGCTATTCCTGCCTTTATTAGCACAAGGCTGGATTACTGCAATGCACTGTATTTTCTCACAAGCATCCCTGTCTCCTCTCCAAATGGTTCAAAATGCAGCTGTGTGTCTCTTAGCCAAAACTAGAAAATGTAATCACATTACCCCCCTTCTGGTGTCTCTACATTAGCTTCTCATCCATTTTAGGATTATTTTTAAAATGTTAACATTTGTTTTTTAAAGCTCCACTGTATGGCTCCATTGTATACACTCATGCATCCCAGGTAACTTTCTTAGAACCCTCTGACCTCTGTCTTCTGGATGTTCCTAGGTCTAGGCTTAAATCTGTTGGTGATCGAGCTTTTGCGGTTGTGGACCCTAAGTTATGGAATAGCCTTCCTTTAGATATTCGGTTGGCACCTGATTTGGTGAGGTTTCATTCTTTCCTGAAAACTCTCTAATATAGGCAGGCGGTCCCCACTGGCACTGAGTAGGATAGCAGTTTTCCCTTTTTATGATGTTCAAGATTTTTGTCCATTTTAGTTTGTTGTGTTTAAATTGGTATATGTTATTTTTGAATGTCCTGTGTTTTAGTTTACTTTTTATGCTTTTATGTTTAAACTGTGAAGCACTTTGTATCTTCAGTTTAGAAAGGTGCTGTATTAATAAATGTTGCTTCCAGTTGATGACTGTCTAAGGACAATCTTGGGGATGTGGTCATTGTCAGTTCTGAGGACATGCCCAAACCACTGGCCTGTGGTGGTGTTTAATTTCCAGGACCACACTTTGGCCCTTTGTTTTCACTAGAGATCTTTTCAGGACAGAAGATGTGGCATATTCTCTCCTGGAACCAACTGTGAAAGGCACTGATCTTGTTCATGCTGCAGTACCTTTTACCACTCACCACCATTCAATTCATACAGTAGAACTGGTTTGATATTGCTTTTGTACAGTTGGACTTCTGTTTTAATACTAGGGCCTATTGCTTTGACCTCCAGGTAGCCTGAAGTCTTGCAACAGCACTGTGAGCTTTCCCAAGCCTCACTGTGATGTCCTTTTGTGCTACATTGTCCTTACTGACAAGGCTACCCATGTAGGTGAACTCCTCAAGAAAGTCAAGTAGTCGACCCTGTCATTCACTAGGTTTAGCTACACTAGCCACACTCTAAACTACAGAATAAGGAAAAAGT
Organism: Monopterus albus; assembly: GCF_001952655.1. Lineage (NCBI taxonomy): Eukaryota > Metazoa > Chordata > Actinopteri > Synbranchiformes > Synbranchidae > Monopterus > Monopterus albus. Next base: position 348,297 of record NW_018127945.1, on the reverse strand, counting down.
TTGACTAAGAAACAAAATGTTTGAAAATGGTGGCACTAGTTTTCATTCTCACTGTGTTATCGTGAATGTATCAAACCTTAAGCCCTGTATCAAAGTGAACTGTGAGCTGGTTGTACTGTTACACCCCAACTACTGTACCTAGCCTATTACCTAAGCTCTGGATGGTGAAAAACCTCTGTATGCCTCATCTCTTTTTCTGGTGGCATATCTAATATTACAAAGGACAAGATGTGGCATGGTCAGAATTATATTGTACCTGTACGTGCTGTGAAATGCAGGCAATAGAACAAAGGTCAAAGTGTTTATTTGTCATATGCACAGTTAGGAAACGTGTTTCCCTGTACAATGAAATTCTTACTTTGCCGTCCACATGAATGACACAAAATACAAATGAAATATAAAGTAGATAAATAAGTAACACAAAATCTAAGGCACTTTAAACAGCAAATGCAGAGATATAATAAAAAATATATAAGATTATAATGGAGAATATATGCTGCATGGGAGCAGCATGTGCAGCAGTCAACAGTCAATGTGCAATTATGCATGTGCAAACTGAGAATGTAAACAGTACATGACGTATTTCCTGGTAATAAACTCCTCAGCTGTTTAGGAGTCTGATGGCAGAGGGAAAGAAAGAGTTTTTCAGTCTAGTGGTCCTGCATTTCACACTTCTGAACCTCCGG
>NW_018127945.1:335762-346950 GCF_001952655.1 Monopterus albus | reverse complement strand
ACCCAGTGCGAACAGTTTGGGGGGGACAACTGTGTTGAAGGTGGAGCTGTAGTCAGTGAAAAGTATTCTGATGTAGGAGTCTCCATTTTCCAGATGAAAAAGGGAATAGTGGAGGGCAGCCGCGATGGCGTCTGAGGTGGCCCTGTTGGGCAGGTAGGCGTACTGCAGGGGGTGGAAGGAAGACATCATCTGAAAGACTACAAGATCGACAGACCTGATAAATTGCTGCCATCATCACACTGGCTGTCAGTTTTTTCGCTGTTGTTTCAATAACATGGTGGAATTTTTAAAGGGTTGGAGCTGTTGGCACCTTGTCCAACCCTGAATCTAGAGGAGGTGACGGTGCTAATTTTTGTCTGGATTCTACCCTGGAACCTGTCTAACTCTGCTGGTGCCTAAACCTCCTCTCAGTATAACTCCCAGGGGTCTCTGAGATATGCAAGCTTCTCCTCCTCTACAAGGTAATAGCACAGAGGAGAGGGACTTGCAGTTGAAGTTAATTACACTATCATTAGACTGATAAAAGTTATGATGATGATCTTTTTAATTAGTAAAGCATCACTAGTCCCAGTGGTGCTGACCTGACAGAAAAACACTTGCTCCAAATAATACATCACATCCAGATTCTTCACTGTGTGAGGTTTTCCTCTGTACTGTATATAGCTGATTACAGGTGTGTAAATGCTGATGTTTTTCCCCCTCAGGTTTCACTAAGGCTCAAGGGCTCTCATTTCTGTGGAGGGGCTATCCTGACTGATCGTTGGATAATGACTGCTGCCCACTGCTTTGCATCACTCTCAAAGTATTGTTCTAACATACTGTACCTCTTTTTGTCCTCTGAGTGTATGAATATTAGATTATCATGAATGTAATACTCTTCTCCTCTGCCCAGGGAGTCTCTCAGTAATGTGAGCATGGCAGTGGGAGAGTTTGACCGCAGAGTGAATGATGAAGAGGAGCAAGTGTTTCGTGTCAAAACTGTCACAGTGCATGAGAACTACCATCATGCTTGGCCCATGAGCTATGACATAGCCTTGGTAGAGCTGGATCAACACATCCAACTGGGCAGGTTTCCATTCTGACAATTAGCTTAGTTTAGTTTAGTCAAATAATGCTGTGACCTTAACACAGATCTCATTGTATTATGTCGCTGATATGTGACTTTCACAACAGGGGTCCGTGTCCAGCCAATATGTTTACCTTTGCCTGATGAGAAAATCCTTCCACAAACCAGTTGCATTGTGGGTGGATGGGGCAGGATAAAGGAAAGTACGTGGTTTTCTCACTCACACCAGATATTGTTAAAGCAGACTAAAGTTTTGTTTTAATTTATTCTGCTGTTAATCTATGCTTTTGTTTTCTAGAAGGTCGCCTTCCTGCGATACTGAGAGAGGTCCAGTTGAATTTGGTGGAACCATCCAAGTGTAAATATGTTCTCCAGACTGTCCACAGTTCAGTTCTGCATAAGAGGCCGGTCCAATCTTGGTCAGCCATGACAGTTCTTTGTGCCGGACCAGAGAGAGGAGGGAGAGATGCCTGCCAGGTAGAAAAACAAAAGAAACATCTGCCTGTTTTTTCCATTAGGGCGCAGTCCATTTAGTTCAATAGCACAATACAGTCTGAACTAATGAAAACAGTGATGCTTCATTTAAAGAATTATGAACCAGTCATTCCATGTCATTATTACTTACCTTTGAATAATTGTTGCTGTGTTTGTACTCATGTCTTCCTTCATCCTCTCTCCAGGGGGATTCAGGGGGCCCTCTGGTGTGTCTGGCAGGGTCAGGCAGGGGTCCCTGGGTGGCACTGGGCATAACTTCTTGGGGTAAGGGATGTGGTCGGAGCTGGAAAAACAACAGCATCCGCCCCCCTTCCAGAAGAGGATCTCCAGGGGTGTTCACTGATGTAAGGCTACTGCTGCCATGGATCAAACATAAACTGCAAGAGGGTAGGTCAAGATAAGGTTGAGCTAAGATGATTGTTTCTCTGAAGCCAGTATGATGCTTCATAAACACATCACAAGATGATGATTATTTATGTTGGTTTTTAACCCATATTTAGTCAGGGTATAGTTTCTGAAAACCATACTTGATCACATGACCACAGGTTAATTGTACAGGGTGATTCAAAAAGAATGAACCGATTTCATTACACATTGCTTCAGTACACAAGCATCGAATCATGGAATGAGTCAGTGACCATTTGAAAGAGGAGTTATCTAAGTTTTGATACCCACTAACCTTGATGACCTTAAACATTGAATAACAACAGCGATCAACTCAGTGGATTGTGATATGCTAATATGCGCCTGGGAGGAATTCTCTTATCGCATCGATGCTGCAGGTGGTGGCCACATTGAACATTTGTAAGACAGGAAATAAAAGTTGATTGTGAGTAGAATACTTGCGACTTGGCTGGAGTTTTGTATTACTTTTGCTTAATAAAATATTGCGTAATGAAATCGGTTCATTCTTTTTGAATAACCCTGTATAATCCAGGGCAGGAATAAATTGACTTTCAAGTGACTCTAATGTGTTGAATGGCTTTTAAAATATTGACTGCCTGGGTTGTGTTGGGGTTGGGGTTAGGTTAAGGTCAGGATTTCACTGTCTGTTGATCTGACACATAAACAAATTACATTTTCTTGAACTTCTGTTTGTCTTTGAACAAACTAAATGGAGTATTGGCCTTTCATTTTACACAAATCTTTTACGCAACATTATCACCTTAATATGTGAAGTTGGTGTGGAAAGCATTTCTTTTTTTACTTTGTCAGGTGGCTTAACTTTTGGTCTCCACCAGCTCCTGAGAAAAAATATCTGGCTCTTTAGCTGCTAAATGCTCCACTGTGGTCATCAGCTAGTCACAAACCTTGGCTATCCGCTACTTGATGCTGGGCAAGTAGTGTACAGTGTGCTCACTTGAGATTTTCTGCCAAAAACAAGCCTGTTGATAAAAACAAAGTTAAAAAGAGCAGTGAGAGTGGACCTAAACATAAACCTCTGTCCAACAAACAAAGGAGGGAGAGAGAAAATGCAGGGTTTTTTTTTTACTCTGTATGAAGGCCATGATATGCTAACCCCTGGACATAGGAATAAAGCTTAACCTCTCACACTAAGGTGCCATATTTGAAACATATTAAAGCTCCAAACACTGCTTTAGGTTGCATGATGGAGATATTCACTCAGTAATTGACTACCATGAACCTGCGAACAGAGTTTCCTGCAGACCTCCCTCTCACATCTTATTAATTCAGGATAAGACCCCAAAACCTCCCAAATAGTAACAACCTTCAGTTATAGGCAGCTACCTCCTTAAACCCTCAGATGTTACTGTACTGAGAAATTTTTATAAACCAGTACACTCTGGTCCTTAGTCATTCCATCCAACTCATTTGCATATTGCTTACTTGTCAATGTTCAGTATTTCTTGTGACTGCTTTTGACCAGTTGTGACCAACTCCCTGATTGAAATACCAAGAATCCCATCATTGCGTTTAACTAAACAATCAGAATTACACACTGATCTTACAGAAAACTATCAATGCCTTCTAATTGTACCTTTTTCAATACAATACTTTCTCATTTTATTCTTACACATGATTAATTACATGGACAATTGTGGGTGTGGTGTACACTTTGTATTACTTGTGTGGTGTATAAGATAATTATTTAAGAATGCAATTATGTAAGAATGTTAACACTGTTATTATTTTTTAAATTTTTTTTTTAGCATAATACTTGTGTGGTAGAAGTGAATCATTTACTGGTTGCAAACCAATGATGTAAGATGATGTCAGGGGGTAGGACTGGATAAGTCTGACTTCTTCCTACTCCATTCAAGCATGTACTAGGTATAAACAAATTGATATTGGATTATGTGTAAAATTATGTGTGGTGTCATATCAACTGTTTTTACATGCTTGAAAGAATAAATCAAATCAAATCATTCACTAATGATTATTTCAAACAAAACACACACAAATCATTTTATGATTTTCTTAACTTTTCTACTTTATGCATTCTGCCATAAGATTTTAATAATTTCCTCCCTCTCCCAGCTCCTCCTGCTGTTTCTTGTAAACATTCTTGCTGTTCTTGTGTGAATTCTAACTGAAAAGAGACAATTTATTCAATAGTCTCCTGCAGCTCTTTTTGTAAGGTTATCTCTGATGCCAGATCAGCAAAGGCCAGTTCTACTGTTGTGGCCTGTGTTTCTTGTGCTTTTTGGTTCTCTCTGGGACCCATTTTAACAGGTTTGCCAACAGCTCACAGTAACAACTAAAAGTCCTTCTCTGCCTAGTGTGTATTTAAATGTGCTGTTATTATTGCACAACTGAAAATGCTATTAAAATTTCTTACCTTGTTTAGGTTTCATATTAACTTTGAGATTGCTAATATGTAATAAATACATCTTAACATGTGCATAGCATTTAGAATGGTTAATGCTGAATAGAAATGGTCCTGCAATTTTCATAATGGTGTTAATAATAAAATTTCCTCTTCATTTTTCTGTTTGTTTTAGCTGAAGAGCAAAAGCTGGGAATGACTTCATCAAGTGAGTTGTTTTTTTGTCATCACAGCAAGTTTTAATCATCTATATTTCATAATGTGCACATGCTTCTTTGATGTATGCAACAATGTGTGTGTGTGCGTCTGTGTGTGTTAGGACTCTGCAGGGTCACAGATGGGCTTGTAACTGACAGGGAGGGGATAATCAGAAATCCTGCCTTCCCCGGTGATCACTATAACAACAATGAGTGAGTGACATTTCAGAGAGGGAGAAACTAACTGATGACAAATTTCTGTACCTGGGGCCAAACACTAGAAGACCATTATCATTACAGTGACAACCCTTAACATTCTGGTATAAAGAAAGGTCTGTTTTCTCTTTTAATATACAGTAAAACGACTGTACTAAAAATGGAGACATAAAAATGCACATGTACTTACTGAGTCCATGATTTCCAAGTTGGTAATTGTGTGGATGCTGTAAAGCATCCACACTATGTTCTTCTGATTATTCTGGGATCTTCTGTCCATTTTTTGGCACTTTATAAGTCCGGCATACTTTCAGCTATACAGGCCATTCTGGTATCTGCCTGTTCAGCTGTTCAAGGAAATTCCTGCTTGTATTTAACTTTTTTATAGCGTTTATACTTTTTAATTTATTCAGCTTTTTGTTTACAATAAAAGTCAATGGGAGCTCAAAGTGCTGAGTCAATGACATAGTGCTGGATTGCCATCTGGTGGTCCATAAAATACAGTGCAATTGAGACATGGAACTTCATAACTTCTCTCTCTCGCTCCCTCTCTCTCACTCACACACACACACACCTACTTGTTTTACCTACTTTGTGGGGACTAATGTGGGGAATATTTTCACATCTTAATAAGTTCAGCATACTTTCAGCTAGAAACGCAGGTCTTCAGGTATCAAAATGTTCAGCTCTTCAAGGACCTTCCTACTTGTATTTATTGCATCTCATCCTTCAGATTATTCAACAAAGAACTTCAGCCATTTCTTCTCAACTATTTCAACAAACAGCTTCAGCCATTTCTTCTCATCCTTCAGCTGTTTCAGCAATTGATTTCAGGCATTTTCAGGACAATCTTTCAGCATTTCAGCATCCACATGCATTTTCGACAGGAAATGCATTTTTCTAGTTAGCTTTCAACTCCTGCATAAGAAATATTAGGTGTATATTTCAGAGTAAAGTGAAAGTTGAGTAGCACTTTGAAACTTTTTAAGTTCTGTGTGTGTGTCTTCAGGTTCTGTGTGTGGAGTATCAGTGTTCCTCAAGGTTATAGTATTCTGTTGGAATTTGAGCATTTTGATCTGGAGAATGACTCTTACTGTCGCTACGATCGACTCACTGTTTCAGTGGAGACCCAAAGGCCTGTAGGTGGGTATTAAACACACATATACATATAGACCACAGGAAGGAGATAACATTTCCAATCATGTAAATATTTATAAGGCACAGAATCACTCTGGGCATGTGGAAATACCCAAGTTGGTTATGTTACAGGACTAGTTTAACATTTTGGGAAATAGAGTTGCTTGCTTTCTTTAAGAAAGTGAAATAAGAAGATTGAGCTCTGCCTCATGTCTGAGGTTTATAGCAGCCTAAATACAGAGCTGGGCATGTGCAGCACAAAGACTGAAGTCGGGGGAACAACTAACCTGGGTTTTTCCAAAGAGAAAAATATACAGTTACCAATCAGTTTGAGTTTGATTGATTTACTTGGTATATAATACGTGCACAGTCAGTAAAATTTTTTGCATACATCATGGTGTGCTGACTTTGTAGTTTGTGTTATGTAGCAAATTTGAAGTTCTTCACCTCATGCATGACATTTCATAGAGGAAGAGTGTAGATTGCCAGGTATTTGGTAAGTGAGCACTAAGTTTGGTTTAGATCTCATTACAGACACAATGTTACCAAACCTGAAAGCCTCATTTGCGGACAGCAGTTTTGGATGCTTGGCACAGTTAATGTGTCTGGCTGTTTATTTTTATTTATTTATTTATTTTTATTTTAGTTTATTTTATTGTCACGAAGTAGTTCTATCACAAAACTCCCCCCTAAAACTACAAAATGTCCTATACTGTAGCTCTTTACCAAGTGTGGATTATGCTGACTTGCCTTGGGTTGTTTGCAAATAAGAGCATTGGCTACAGACTACAGATAGAAAGTGAATATGAATATGCTCATACAGTGCTATATTTGATCCTCCTTTGTTATTTTTGCCTGTCTTTGTTTTTACAGGGATATTCTGTGGAAGTGTCCTACACAGCCATGTATTTCTAAATCAATCCCAGAATGCAACGCTTCTGTTCTCCTCTGACATTAACAGAACAGGAAGCGGCTTTGTCATTAGGCATCGGGTTGTCCAGGGATACTCTCCTGGTGGGGAACAGACCATACAACATACACAACACACACAAACACAGGCACATATAGTAGGCTACAGTACACTTGTGTTTGTATTACCAAGTTATACATACAGTACAATATCACAGGCTGATACACACCCTGCTCTGTGCCCATAATGTATATGTAGTATACATACTATACATAGTGTCACCCTCTGCTGTGTTTGTTGATTGTGGATCTCTTAGCAACCTGGGAGTTATGTAGACAAATGTCCCCTGAAAGAATAATGAGTTTCACAAGACACACACAGATGTTTGCTGATAGCTGAATGAACCCAAGATGAACCCAGCCTGCCTTTTGTTGTAAATGTGTGGACAAGTGGGTGTATTTGTGTTAAATTGGTTTGTCTCATATGAGTGCAGTGATGCTTGGCATGCCTATCTGCGTGTGGTATGCGGTTGGTGTGTGTGTGTGTGTGCGTGTCTAATCAGGATGCGGGGCAGTTGTTCTGGTTGAAGATGAGATTGTTGTCCAAAGTCCGAATTACCCACAATCCTACAGCAACAGCTGTGTCCTCCGCTGGGTTGTCTATGCTCCACAGGATCACGTTGTTAAGGTGATGCACGAAGCTTTCCGCCCAACACTTGTGATAATGTGATGTTATCACAAAGTTTTGTAACAGACTGATCAGTAACCAAAGGTCAATTATTGTGTTATGTTTCAGCTGGATTTTGTGGATTTTGAGCTGGAGCAGTCAGACAGATGCTTGTATGATTTCCTCACCATCCTGGGAGATATGGAAGAAACAGAAGAAATAGGTCAGATGGCTGAACTGGATGACATAACTAAATCAACCCAAATTCTCTTGCACATGCCTTATCCCTTCTTTCTCTTTCTTTCTGTCCCCGCATTATTTTCAGATTCAAAAATAATGGAACAATACTTGCAATAAGAGGTTACTTTGTCATGTTTTGTGTAGCGGTGCTGTGTGGTGGCAGTACCCCCCCTCCTGTGCTGTCCTACCACAGAACCATGGTGCTTCAGTTCACTTCAGACAGCAGCATCACACACAGAGGCTTCAGGGCTATACTAGCATTCATCAGTCTTGCAGGTTTGTGCACAGTCTGATGTGAGTTAGTGAGTGTGTGTGTGTGTGTGTGTATCCCATTCTAACTGAAGTCCATCTGTTTCAGTGAAGGGTCTTATTGTCCCGTAATAGTCAAAATCTGGCACAATGGTTAGCACCGTCACCTCACAGCAAGAAGGTTCTGGGTTTCAGCCTGGGCCAACTAAATGCCTTTCTGTGTGGAGTTTGCATGTAAATGGTCTTATATATTGTATAGCACCTTTCTATGCATTGCAACACACTCAAAGGGGATCTATCTGCCAGTCTTCCGGTTAGGAGACCACCCACTCTACCCCCTGAGCCACAGCTGCATGTTCTCCCTGTGCCGGCATGGGTTCTCTCCGGGTACTCCTAAGTCCAAAGACATGCAGCTTAGGTTAATTGGTGACTCTAAATTGCCCATAGGAGTGTGTGTGGTTGTCTGTCTATAAGTGTCAGCCCTATGATGGACTGGCAAACTGTCCAGGGTGTACCCCGCCTCTTACCCAATGTCAGCTGGGATGGGCTCCAGCCCCCTGTGACCTTATTCAGGAATAAGCATTATGGATAATGGATGGTATAGTCAAAATCCCTGGTTTTCATCTTTTTTTGGCCTGTGACCCTCATGAGCCAAACAACAGCTACAATGGTCAGATGTTCATAAGCATTTCAACTAAAGAATGATGCTTCCTTCTCAGATTGCCAGAAAAAGCACTGAGAAAAGTCAGAAAAAACAAAAACTGTTTTGTGTAGCAGATGTGTGTACAGTACAAGCAAAAGCTACATAAAAACCGAGACTGAACTAAATTAAAGTGAACTCAATGGAAAGACATGACTAATGAAATGGACAAACACCAACTTCTACTCAATCTGCCCCTTTTGTTTTTCTGCAGACCTCCATGATCAGGACAGAGCTGGGGAAGAAGTTCAAAGAGACACGTGGAGAAGTCACCAAGACACTCCGACAGCTAAACAGCCAGGTGTAACATCATACGGTTGGTGGTTTGTTCAGACTTTCTCTTAGGCCCTTTTGCATTTTAATGTGTTGACTTAAGGTTTGTAGATTTAGGAACAGCACGGTGGCAGGAATCAGGAGTCCTTGGAAAATGTTATGCAAGTGAGTAAATGAGTAACTCTTCTTACCTTGAGGACTTTGGCAAGGAGCTGAAGATTCAGCTGCAGCAGCGGATTGTACTGACACTGTCAGTCTCTCTGTTCGTCTCTGTTTTAGCAAAACTGTCCACCTGTGGTTTTATGGGCCCAGCTAAACAGCCCCAGAGGCATTTAGAGTGGTAACAGTAAATGTAACACTGGACTTACAAGTGAGATGTTGTAACTCTACAAACGTTGTTGTAGATGCATCATATATTGAGTTTAAAACTTGTTTTACTTTGAGCATCTGCCAGTTAGGGCAGTTTTTAAAAAAAGAGATCATAGTGGGGGTTTTTTAATCTCTTCTTTCTCAGTGTTTTTTGAGAAATGAGTCCTGCAAACTAAATATGGAAGTGCAAGATGTTCCTAAAATGATACAGAAGTATATTTCAGCCCATGGTTCTGTGGTGGGAAAAACATCTCGCTTCTGTCACTGAACTAACACATTGTAGAGCTGTGAGGGTTTGTTATCAGCTCCCTTTTCAGCTACTTTAGAAAAGAATTAGAGCTTCAGCATTAAGATAAAAAGATTCACTTTTAATGTGAAATTTTAATGTGCCATATGCTGATTCAAAAGCATTTCCACCTTCAGCGCAGTACAGTTCTAGTTGGGAATGGATGCTGAAGATGTCTATTTTTCTGGTGTTAAAGCTGATCAGATGTCAAAATACCAAATATTAGCACAGCATCTGGTATTCACAATGTGAGTGTGTAAATAGGTTTCCATCCCCACAGCCATGCAACCAGTATACACACACACACACACGCTAAGCATTTAGTACAATTCCCTGTTCAGTTACTTTACTGTGTTCTGGGTGTTTCTCCTTTTCTTGTCTGTGTGTTTCCTTGACACTGCACTACCTTTATTTTCTCTCATTTCCTGTTTACTAATTGTCATGTTCTTCTACTAATCTTCTTATGTTTCTCTGCGATTCATTATTAATCATTATTTCTTCATATTATTTGAATTAGGACTCAGACTGGATTGTATACTCTGGTTGGTTTCCAGAACCACATGAGTGGCAGTAGTTTTTCATGAAACTGTGAATTTTTCACGAGTTTCAAATCTTCTCCCTTCTTCATCAGACTTCCTTTTCTGCAGTCTGTGTTTCATCACTTGCTTTTTCTCTCCCTCTGCTGTGGTTCATCAGCACTCTCTTTTGTTATGAACCTATCAGTCTCTGTGCTTGTTTGTGCACTGTGTGCCTATGTGTGTGTGTGTCTCCAGGGTTCACCTTCACCCACCACACCCAGTTCTTTTGAGACTGTGATGCTGCTCTGCTGTGACTTTTTCTTGCTGTACCTATTCCTCCCAGACTGTGAAACTGGAAGCTCCGCCCACCAAGGTGTGCAATGACAGAATGAGTTCATTGAAAATGCAAATCTAGAAAATTCCAAAGAAAGGGCACACAAGACCCCACCCCCACCCCTTCACATGAGTACTGTTAGCATTATGTGATGTTAGCATAAATGAAATTGTTACTTTGTGCCTGCACTAATATATTTCAGTGCAAAGAAGTACTTACATCTTGTATGAAGATCTGCTTCCTCCTATCAGTATATACCAGACATTAGCCTACATACTTGCCCAATGTGCTAGGTTCATGTAAAACCTCATATTAGATATTCTGTCTGCAATGTACACATGCAGCGTCAGGCATAACACCCTTTTTATGACAGACACTGATTTTTAATATACACAGTTTTATAACAACCCTTGGTGTTGATGTTAGTAGAAAGCTATGTGAAAGGCAAGTGTCAGACTGATGTGTAGTATAAAAAGATGTTCATGTTTGTAGGCTGAGCATGCCCTCTAGTGGCAGTTTATATTGAAGTAAAAGTGAAAGCAGTTCAAAATTGCATCATATGAGAAAGCTTTAAAAATAATCTCAAATTTGTAATATTACTGGGATGACAGCGTCGCATACAGTATAAAAACCATGTTCACTGTGTTTATATTGCTGCTTACATCTTATTGTAAATTATTTTATGTACATTAGTAGACTGGCCCTTTAATTTTTATTATTTGCCTTAATGGCAACCAGGTTGGG
>NW_018127945.1:298891-335504 GCF_001952655.1 Monopterus albus | reverse complement strand
CACACACACACTCATGTGGGCAGTTTAGAGTCACCAATCAACCTAAGCTACATGTCTTTGGACTGTAGGAGGAAGTCTGAGTACCTGGAGAGAACCCACGTAGGCACAGGGAGAACATACAAACTCCATGTAGAAAGGCATCGGATTGGCCGGGGTGCAGACCCGGAACTTTCTTGCTGTGTGGCAACAGTGCTAGCCATCTCACTGCTGTGCCGCTCCCTCTGATGATGTCTGTTTAATTAAATGTCCTAGACAGTGAGCCAGCATCTGTATTACCAAGACCTTGAAACAGGCAAACCTAAATGGAGCTCATCCACTGTTAATGTTGATCATTTCAGCTGTGTTTTTGATACTTTTGCAAGTCAAAAACTCTGCAACAGCGTAAAATAGACCTGTTGGATTTCTGCAGGACAGTTAGAGTAAAAAGCATCACCTTGCATCTCATTTGTACAGACTACATGTTCACCCTGGGAGGTGAGTGTAGTGTGACTACAGCCATCTGCTGCTAAGCACTTACAGCTCCACTACAGCAGCTGGGGATCAGTGCCTTGCTCAGGGACACTTTGGAAGTAGCTGCAGAAGAGGAGTGTGGTACTGATGAACTTGTTGGTTGTTTTGTTCTGACAGAAGAAAATATCTTTCTCTCCTGTTTTGTAATAAATGTAAGAAATGAGTTGCAGTGAGCCAGTTAGTATCACAAAATGAGCTTAATTGCTATGATGAAATACTGATTAATATACATGTGTGTATGTTTACATCTTTTAATTATACTCTGTGGACATATGTTTTTGGATCCCATAATTTTGAGGACATTTTAATCTGTCCTTCAAAGATCTATTTGAGGGTTCAGACTTGGTTTTAGGCTTCAGGTTAGAATTAGGTTTAAGTTAGGGTTGGGATTTGGCACACAACTGATGGTTAGGGTTAGGGTTAGAGACTAGGGGATGCTTATGTCAGTGAGTGTACTTCACAACCACAGTAATACACTGAAAGCCAAGTGGGTTTGTTCTAACACTTTAGCAGGCACATAAGACACATTTATAAAATGAATGCTGTTTGTGAGTGCAATACTCAGGATGGCCAGAGGAAAACAGGCCATTAATGACCCATTTGGCTTAGACTGTAAAAAATGCCTTGCCGTTTGTTATTAGAAGTATTATTTATGATAATGCACATGTACAAGTCCAGTCTTAACTTAATTGCTGGCTCTTTGTACAATTTTTTAAATAGAATTCTCTGTGTTTTTGTGCACTTGGATGTAGCAGACCCAGATGTGCAGCATTCCAGCAGCTTAGCTGTGTCTTACCAAGGTGAAGTGGACCACAAGACATCACAAGACGATCCTGAAATGCATATGGCCATGGAGACAGATGACGAGGACAATAGTGGAGAATCCTCTGGGTGGTGACCTGCCACAAGGAGGAGGCCTCTAGATGATGATGGTATTGCAGATTTAATCTCAGATGAGGATGAGTGATCACTGAAGTGTTTAAGATGTGGTAGTTTAGAAAGCTGAGGTCTTGCTGACTTTGGCTCCTTTTCTATAAAGGCTGAGCAGGATTTTATCCCAGTATGCAACACAGATTTTTCAATCCAACACATGTTACAGCCTTTACATTATGATAAAACTAAATATGATTATCATTACAATCACAGTGATTCTGATGTTTAAGACAAGTCTGTTGTTTCTGTTTTTCAGCAGGTATGGTCAGGCTTTCATGGCTTCTGCATGTGTCAAACTTTTATTTGTTCTTTTTAGTTTTCCCACTTTTTATTCACAGTTAATTGCATAACATGTGCTACGGTGTTACACTGACTTGGGCTGACTGACTTGAGTTTGGTGAGGTGTGGACTATGTAACCAAGTTATTATTGTTGCCACATTTTTGGTTATTGTGACAATAAATATACCAGAAATCAGCCTACTATTATTTTTTTCCATCCTATTCTGAGCCCTGCTAGCAGCTCTGGGGAGGGCAATGTTGGTCCATCATTCAGTCTGCTACACTACTGAGTCAGATGTTAATGTCACAACAATTTTTGGATGGATTGCCAGAAAATGTTTGTACAGACATTCAGAGCCCCAGGAGATGAATTTAGTGATCATGTGACTTTTCCTGTAGCACCAGCATGAGGTTGACATTTGTGGTTTTCACTGAAATGTACTGTATCTGGGCGCACCCTTAGAGATAGGGTGAGGAGCTCGGTCACCCAGGAGGAGCTCAGAGTAGAACCGCTGCTCCTCCACATCGAGAGGAGCCAGCTGAGGTGGCTCGGGCATCTGTTTCGGATGCCTCCTGGGCGCCTTCCTAGGAAGGTGTTCCGGGCATGTCCCACCGGGAGGAGGCCCCGGGGAAGACCCAGGACACGATGGAGGAACTATGTCTCTCAGCTGGCCTGGGAACGCCTCGTCATTCCCCCGGAGGAGCTGGAGGAAGTGTCTGGAGAGAGGGAAGTCTGGACATCTTTGCTTAGACTGCTGCCCCCGCGACCCGGTCCCGGATAAGCAGAGGAAAATGGATGGATGGATGGATGGATGGATGGATGTACTGTGTCAAGCAACTAGTGTATGGATCGCTATGACAGCCTGTAAACATTTCTGTCACCTCCAAAAATTATAAGGGTGTTTTTGTTTAAACCTGCTAAACATCTGTGAATAATCATCATCACTGTTAGCCTGGCTCCAGATTTACTTGACAGCACAAGTCATTAGTTATTTTACAAACTGAAACTGTATACATAATTATCTTTAAAAAGATAATGTGCTGTTACTCTTACTACCCAAAAGAGTGTAAGCTACAATATTACAGTACTCCATGTACATGAATGCGAGTGTAAGCTACAATATTACAGTACTCTATGTACATGAATGCATTAATTAAGCATAATCAGATCATACACAATAGTAAAACTGTACTGTTTACTTTGACTTTTGATACTTTAAGAGCATTTTGCTAAAAAAATACTTAGGTAGTTTTGCTTAAGTTTTCAATGCAGTGGTTTTATTTGTCATATAGTTTTTTTTACACCATAGTATTGCTATTTTTACTTAAATACAGTAATCTAAATACTTCCTCCACTACTGCTCCTCGTAAAACAGCATGTGATTTTTGTAAAGCACTTAGTACTCTTTTTGTTCTAGATCATTATAGATAAAGTTTCTAGGATTATTTTGTGGTGATTCTACAGGCCCAGTCACTCACACATGTGTAAGCCAGTTAGCAAGAACTCACAGTCCTCTTCTTTTCTCCAGACTGTTGAAGGTTGTTGGTTTACTTCAGGACAGAATTTTTTTCTGTTTCAACATCTCTGAAAATACAGCAACTTTTTTTCTCTCTGTAATGAATAAACTTGTGCAGTCTGACCCTCCTCCCCTCTCCCTGTGGTGTGATTTTTAAACTTTGCTTCTCACTGCCTGTTCACCACCTCTGTACTATGCAGCGTCATGATAAGATCTGTCTTCCTATTGGTGCTTTGCACCTTGTGCCACCTCTCCCTCAGCGGGAAGTCACGCCCCTTTGGATGCTCTGTACTGTGTGTGTGTGTGTGTGAAGGACAAAGGGAGAGAGAGATAAGCTCTCATTGCCTTGGACTCTGGTCTCTCAGGCTGTGTCAGTGGCTGAGTAGGAAGGTCTGACACACTTTATTTCATATGAAAACTATGGAACAGAGCTTGGTGAGAATCAACTTTCACTTTATTTTCCTTTTTAATAGCACCACCCTATTCAGCTTTGTGTGTACAGTCTTGTGCAGACCCAGGGAATATATCTACTCTGCTATGTTATTTAACTGTAATGTGCTGTAGTGTAAGTCACTTATAGCGTACCCTATGTTAAAATGACAAAATTAAATACACAGTTTTTACGCACCATTTGTTTTTGTTGTAAACTATAGTGTATAAAACAGCAGTGAGTGCACTCCTGTGCAATAGGTCAAAGTGTTTGTCATATGTACAGTTAGGAAACGTGTTTCCATATAATAAATATTAATATAATAATACAATATCACTTAAATCTCAAATTATTTAAAGTTGTTCACCTTACAGTAACTGAATTGCTTCAGATTTGAAATGTGTATTTGTTCTTATGTAAAATTAAAGACCATCAGTTTCAAATTACTACAGATGAAATACAGGCACCACAGCAGGAACTCAGTGCAACACAAGCCAGTATCGCTTTTGTTACTGAGATTAAACTTATTTTATTTTTTCAACACTTGGAATGTGCACTTTTATTTTTAATGACAGACTCAGCCCTCCTCAGCATGGAGGATACTATTGTTGTACAAATGTCTGGAGGGAGGTTCTACCATTGTTCAGAGACCATTTGTTTCAGCTGCTCTGTGCTGGAGGGGTTGTGCTGCTCTACCTTTCTCTTTAAAAAAACCCCTGAGGTGGATTCAAGTCTGGCAATACACTTGGCCTGGTCATAGTTTCTGCCAAGCTTCTGGAGACTGGATTTTGTCTGCCAGTCTTTTGATAAATCCACAGGGATTCATGGTGCCATCTATAAATGTCATCTCCCCAGTACCTTTTGCATTCATGCAGCCCCAGATCAGCATACTCGCACCTCTGGCCTGTGGTCATCCTGGCGAGGTTCACCCCAAACATGTTGGACCCCATCTGAGCCAAACAACGTTACCTTGATCTCATAAGACTAAAGAATGTGCAGCTCTGATTCGTGATATTGTGTCAATTTCTAGACCTCCTGACTCCTGCTGCAACTGTTTCATCTAACATTTATTCCATCACTGATCTTTGTGAAGTGCCACAATCAGTTTTTCAGTCCTCTGTCAGTTCTTTTATATTTGGAGCCATGGTGCAGATGTGCAGTAGATAGACACAGCCCATAGGTCCAAAACTGAGAAAGCTCTTATGTTCAAAGATCATTTTATAACCGTATTCATGCAATTATGGTAACTGGAGACACAGATGCACTCAGGTTTGTTTCAGTTATCACAGCTTGTCTGACTTGTGTGTCAGTTATCACAGGTGTTTTCAGTTTTGTTGCAGTGAGTTTCTACTTTGGAGCCTTTGTTTTCAATATATGTTTTCTAAAGTATTTGTTATTGGTTTTTCATAAGAGGAAATAATCTGCTTGTGAATTTAGAAATAATGCAAATGTGGAGAGGTGATACAGTTTAGAATCAGTTGACACTTAAATAATATTGTATATTGTAGGACCTTGACTGTAAGTGTCTACACTGTTTGTGATGTTTGTCTTGCAGATGTTCCCAGTGGTGGCTGCTGTTTTACTGCTGGTAGTGACGGTGTTGTACTTCCTCCTGCGAGGCTCTGCAGGAGAGAAGAAAAAGAAGAAGCTACCTGTCACCCTGCAGGACCCTATGGTCAAATATCCACTTCCCCTGATACACAAACAGGTAGGTTGCATACAAACTCATACACAAAGTCACATTTATAAAGCGTTTTGTGGCTCCAGAGGGAGCAGCATAAACTGCCTCAAGTTATATCACTTGTGTCGGTATTGTTAAGGTATGAAGAAATGACATCTCATAGTGTGAACGAAGTGAGTTTACTCTGTAGCCTGCTCCCAATGTCTGCTTAAGGCTACTCAGCCACTATTAGCATAACACACCTGAATGTCTGACTGAACTGTTGGCAGTCAAGATGTGTTGTACAGTAGATATCAGGTTTTGACAAGGTAGAAATGTAAAATAAAAGAAGAAAATCTCTGGTGCTGCTACAGTAATGTTGATCCCTTTTGTCTCTATCATGAGTCTCACAATCTGACAGTGGAGAACTCTGAAAGAGACACATCATTATATTTATTTGGATGTACAAAGTAAATAAAGAAAAATTACTGATGAATGCTGTAACATGTAATTGTTCTGAAGCCCATATTTGGACATTTTGAATGTATTATAACCTTTCTTACAGAAAAAGCTCTATCATTAATCCAAAAAGTTGACAGAACGCATTGTCAATATTTTCATTGGAAGTGTTTTCAAACAAACATAGTGTCTATAACCACTCTTTATGATGAGAAAATGTATAAATAACCCTTTTCTAACTATTAGCATAAGTTAAGTCTAAGTCCAGACTTGCAAGCATGATACTGTACATACTATGTCTTTGTTTGTCCATGTGTGTGTGCGCACATGCATGCTTGCATGTGCCTCTGTGTGTCTGTGTACAGGAAATCAGTCATGACACAAAGAAATTTCGGTTTGGCCTTCCATCTAGGGCTCATATCCTTGGACTACCAGTAGGTACTGAAACGCCTTCTTTTTCTTCTTCTTCTGATTCATAGCATCATTAAATGTAGCAATAATTGAGAACACAAGAAGAGATTTTATCTGTGTCCGTACTTCTTCTGAGTGTGTGATTCCATTAGAATGTCACTTTCGGCTTTTCCCGTTTAGGGGTCGCCACACTGACAACTCACATGTTGACATCTGACACGTGTTTTACGCCAGATGCTCTTCCTGATGTAACCCTGATTCGAACCTGGGCCGCAGCGGCGAGCACGCTGTGCCTTAACCACTAACCTACCTGAGTGTGTGATTCTATTGCAGTCAGTAAACTGCAACACAAAAGATCAGTGACATTTAGGGAAAATACTGTATGTCTTTTAAAAAAAAGACAAATTTCAGTGAAACATAGCATCAGCACTCGAAAGAACATAGTGAAGATGAGAGAATTTCTTAAGAAAACACAGCACAGTCCTCATGCTTCCTGTGCTTTTCCCCATTCTTCTGTTTGCACAGATCCACCACTAGTTCCCACTGATCCCCAGTGTTAGGGGGTAGTGAACTGCATGTAATGTAATATACAGTATGTATATATGTAATGTGAATGTAACTTGCAGTTCAGCTACACTTTGCAACAGCTTACTGGTAGTGTGCTACTGTACATTCATATTTGCATTATGATTCAGTTATGTTTTTGCTATTTTTGTGTAGTTAACTGAAACTACACAGAGACTGTGGTTCAGCGGGTAGAGCAGTCTCCCAACTGGATGGTCGGAGGTTTGAATCTTGGTGCCTGCAGTCCACATGTCAGAGTGTCCTTGGGCCAGACACTATCTATTGTTCCTCTTTTTCCTTTAGGCCAGGATTTAAAAAATAAAAAATCTAAACTCATCAGAAAAACCTCATTCTCTTCTGGTTCAATCCTCAAAACTCTCAAAGAGAAAAATAGGAAAGAATCTGAAAACAATGTTCCTGTAACTCAGGAAAACCTAAAAAAATATGAAAATGTGTAAAAACAACAACCTTCTTTTGGTCCAAATCTTCTTTCTTCTGAGAAACACAAAAAGCTGTTTAAAAAAGCAACATCGATCCTCTTCTGTTCCACTCTTCTTTCTTCAAACAGGGAAGATAAGAGTATCAGGAAATCTTCTGAATCTGTCCCCAGTATATATCATTTTTTGATTATCCTTACTTATTAAATATCTTAACTTTCTACTCTATGCATTTCAGCTTTAGCTCTAATGATTCTTCTCTCTCTTCCAGCTCCTCTTGCTGTTTCCCTGTGACACCTCGAAATCCGGTTTTGTGTTCCACTCGTCCACTACCACATATTCCACATCACTTCATCTGTCTCTCCATCATTTCCATTCCTTCTTCATCCTCCAAGTCTGCCGTTCTATTTGCCATCAGTACCGGTGTAATGGGAGAATACAAGTTTATTATTAACTCATCCATATACTCTTCTTCCTGCTCTGGGACTGTTCCTGTCACTGGTGTGCTTTCCTTTGAGAGTAACACGTCTCCATCTTTTCATAGCCTATTTGTTGTCTCTTTGGACTCTTCTTCCTTGAATAGTGGCCATTGTAGTACTTCTTGTTCTTGTGGGACGTCTAATTGTAAAGAGACAATGTGTCTGATGGTGTCCTGCAGCTCCCCCTGTAAGGTCATTTCTGACAGCAGGTCATCAAAGGTCAGTGCTGCTTCGGTGACCTGTGTTTCCTGGGCCTTTTCCTGGTTCTCTCTGGGACCCGTTTTTACAGCTTTGCTGACATCAGATAACACAAAATCCTGATGTGTTTGCAAGAAAAACATAACATCCCTTGCAATTTTGTCCTTGTGAAAGATCCGGATGGGGCTGTTTTTAGGAGAGTTTTAAGTCTCGGTAATAAACTCAACTCATTAGCTTTTTTTTGTTGGCCTGTGACTTTTTTGTATTATATACTGTTATAATTTTGTGTCATGTACACTTGTCAATTTCTTCCTTTTCTTTTATGGCCCAAAATTGTTTTTACAAAGTAGCTTGAGCTTCTTTTCCTCAGTAGCTTTACTTCAGCAAGCTAAATTTGTCCCTAGGGTTGTCTTGCTGTAGTTCAGCTTGCAAAGCTACAGTATGTGTTCAGAGTAGCTTCCCCAACACTGCTGATCGCTGCTTGTACTCCGCTCTGTGCTCTGCACCAGGTCAACACGTGTACCTGACAGCCAAGGTGAACGGCGTTCTGGTGATCAGAGCCTACACTCCAGTCTCCAGTGATGAGGATCAGGGATATGTCGACCTTGTGGTAAAGGTAATAATAATAAAGCATCATTTATATAGCACTTTACAACTCAGAACGGGCCCAAAGTGCTGCACAGTAAAAACACATCTACAGACTAAAGCAATAATCAAACAATCAACCAATATTAAACAGTCAAAAAACATAGGTAATCAACGTTACTGAGAGGGCACAAACAAGCCACCATAGTTTGGCCGAGAGATTAAGTGCAAACCTTCTTGTCATTTTAGTGCTTTGTAGAACCCACCCTAATAGATCTAATAAGTAACTAAAGCTGTTGTGTAACTTATCCAGGTGTACTATAAGAACTGCCATCCCACATTTCCAGAGGGAGGGAAGATGTCTCAATACCTGGACAACATGGCTATTGGAGACACTGTTGATTTTCGAGGACCCAATGGGCTGCTGGTGTATAAGGGAAATGGTATGGTGTGTGCATTAAAGAATAGTAAAGGCATTCCTATCATTTGTACACAATATATACTGTAATGTATACATTCGGTACATTTCCACTTCCACCATTGTTATCTTCTGTCACCAGCAGATGTCACTGTGGTCCAGTATAATTATACTAAGACTCCCTCTCTTCTACTCAGGTCAGTTCTCCATCCGACCTGACAAGAAATCAGAGCCCAAGGTTCGGAAGTTTAAGCGTGTTGGAATGATTGCTGGTGGAACAGGTTCATTTACATTTAAACTTTATGAATTACTCTAATATGTGACAATGCTTGTACTTTATTCATAGGAAAAGGAATGTGTACTATGATTATCCTTTATCACACTTGTTCTGTAACTGGATTATTGTGTTCTAGATTAAAGGATTGGTATATAAGTAAAGATTGGGGAACAGTTCTAAAAGTTTGCCATTATAGTTTTCCTGTCTTATAACACCTAAGTCACACTCAGGGTGGTCCAGGAGGCTGGCTTTCAGGGCCATTTGATGATATTTTGTTCACAGTCCAACTACTGACACTATCATTTTATTGACTCCCTTGTCTCCCCCTTACCTTGATATAAACCATCCTGTGAGACTATTCTTTATATGTTTCTGTCACAGGTATCACTCCTATGCTGCAGTTAATTCACAGGATCGCAGCCGACCCCACTGACAACACAAAGTGCTCTCTCATTTTTGCCAACCAGGTGAACTCTGTATAGTACCGTATATTGCTTTGGGAAATCTTTCCTCGTGTCTTATTGTTAAAGAGTATTAGTGTACATAAATGGAAACTCCTTGAGGGTAATAACAGCTCTTTCATCTGCTCTCTGTCAGACGGAGAAGGACATCCTCCTGAGGGAGGAGCTGGAGGAGGTGAAGAAGAACCATCCTGACAAAGTGAAGCTCTGGTTTACACTGGACAAACCACCACAGGGTAGGGCAGAATTTCTTTGCTTATAGACCTAACAACAGGTTACTTGGTGAGTTTCCATAAGTTGCCCCGATACAGAACAGGTGTGGTTCTTTCAACATAAACGATCTTATAATGAAAAGACATTAAAAGAAGCACCAGGTTGTACTGCATGTGGTCCTAATTTTAAAAAGCACCAGCACCAGAACACATTAACGTGGGACAGAGGCTTCCATATTGTTAGAACAACTTAAGTTTAAAGCTGCAGTTATCACTATTTTAGACTAGCAGTTGATCAAAGGCAGTTATCTTCTGAGCATCTTAGTCAATCCCTTTGGTTTTAAGGCCTGATGTTCAGCTGTTTACAGGATTGGCTCAAGCTACTGTAGCTGCAGTAGCATCAAGAAAGTGAACTACTGTTGCCATATGGACAGCATAATATAATCACTTGTTACAAGACAAAATTAATTGTGAAATTGATTTTTGGGGTATAAGGGGTGTAAGAGTAAGATTAATTACACCAAGTGGATCACTTCATTTGCTAGATTACAAAATATTATATTAAAAATCCTCAAAATTTGTTTCTAGCTTTGTATTTGCATCCAAAAGGGTTTTTTTTTTAAAACATGTTAAAGTCATTTCAAATTTAAAAAACAATGAAACTTCTCATATTGTGGGATCTGGTGAAAACATTTCTCATGGATAGTTTTGTCATGTTACCATCCAGGATATTGAGTATTAGTGCAGTGCCAGGCTATATAAAGCTGAATCTTAAAGCCCAAACCTTTGGTTTTAATGAATAAGAGTGAAGAACCAAAGAAAACCTCCTCAGCTGGAGGAAAATGCCTGCAGGCTGAGGAGGTAGATAGCTGCAGCAAAGTGTTGCAAGAAGCTCAGTAAGATGCTCATGTCTTTGTTTGCCTAATCCTGAAAGCCAGCAGAAATGAATGAGTATAATGTTGTTATATAATCTCTGTTGGGAAGGTCTTGAATAGCATGTATCCCATCCTGTGCATCTTCATTAGTTCCACACAAAACTAAAACATCAGCCCTTGAGCATTATTTATTTGAAGAGGTGTACTTGCTCTTTGATAGCAGGGCCATTACTTGGTTGCCCTGGAGGAAAAGATGACTATTATTAATGACTTCATTGACACCAGGACAAACAGAAAGAAGACGTGTATAGAGGAACTGAAAGGTGGAATCAAAGAAAGGCTTCTCTGATGAAGAAGCCAAAGGCATTGCAGTTTTACTTTGTATTCATTTTTAAATTCTTGGTTGCAAATATACTGAACATCTGTGTCAAAAAGTGAACTGTTGGGAACAGGATTAGATTCAGTTCTGAAAGTTCACAGCTATAAAACAGGATAAACAAGTAGAAACAGACACTTGAGCTACTGAAAACCTGTTTCTCTGATTGAATGTTCTGTCTTTGTTGTCATGTCCCTCAGATTGGAGCTACAGTTCAGGATTTGTGACCTATGACATGATCAAGGACCACATCCCTGCTCCATCCTCTGATGTTCTTGTTGTCCTGTGTGGTCCTCCTCCAATGATCCAGAATGCCTGTCTGCCAAATCTGGAGAAGCTGGGACACAAAACAGAAAACATCTTTTCATACTAGTATTTTAATGGCTTTGTTCACTGTAATCATTCTGTCACAAATCCATAAATCACTGTAGGAGCACTGCTGAAGGTCTAATACTATCCAAAATGACAAACAAGTGCACGCTGTTTTACTGGTGCTGATGACACTGCTTTGGTAGTTAACATTTTCAGTGACAACCTGTACTATAAAATGGGCATGTAACTGACATCAAAATTAATAAGTAACTATGAAAATTCCTAACAACTCTGTTTATAAAAAGAAAACAGACAATTTAAACTGTATTTTCAGTCCAAAATGAAATAATCAATGGGAAAAAATCTAATAAAGATGCAAAGAGCAATGATTTTGATATATTATAGCTTAGCATAAGTCAAATCATGAATGTGTTCTAGTTCCAAAGTTTGTTTTTCTTTGATTTTATTTCTTCCAAATGTTCTGATTATTCTAAAAGGTATTGATAACACAAATATAAAATCTAAAATGATCTAAAAAGAGAAGGCTACATATTGCTAAGTCTCTCATGTTTTTAAATGATTAAAAGTTACTTTATCTAGAATCTTTTAAAATCTTAAGAAATCACAGCAATACACTACAATAATAGACCAGGACTATAAATGTACATGATATTAGCTATAGCCTACCTGTAGCTAACATGAGCACTTGCTTCAGCAGACCCCTGCCACACCAGCATAATGTTAATTAAAAGTGAGCTTTAACATAGCTTAGTTCTGTGAGTAAAGACACCAGTAAACAGTGTAGGAAGCAGTGTGAGAGCCTGAGCTGAATGCAGGGGAAGCCATGCTTGGCAGACAAAGCACACTCCTCTCAGTCTCGCCCCTTGAAGCCCTCCCCCCCATACTAGAAGAGTGAGAGAGAAGTGAAACTATAAGGAAAACCTTTGGCATTGAAAAACACTGACACCGACAAAAAAAATCAGAAGAATGTCTGAAGAAAAAAAAAATCAGAAGATTGTCACTTAAAAAAGTTGTCATTGAAAAAGACTTATATTAACTAAATATAAGATAATAATTTTTCCAGTGTGCTATTAATACTTTTTAATGCCAATTTTTTTTTTTTGGATATACATTCTTCAATGCCAATGTTTGCTTGTTTCAGTTATGGTGTTGCCGAGCTTTATTTTTCGCTGCCAAAAGCTAAGGCCATCATAGTTTGGTCCCCCACTGTTCACTGTAGGCCATCGGTGGGGAGTTCAGGGTTCACAAATTAGATTTCCGACACCCCTCGAAAGCATCATCGGATAATGGGCGTGTTTCTCTTCACCAACATGTCGGCGTAGGAATTTCTATCAAAACTTTTCTCTCAATACTTAGAAAATTTGGGCATGCAGCATTTGGCATTTGAAGGAAGATGGTGTGTAAAGATAGCGCAGACTTTGTAAAGCCTTTTCAGAGTAGTTTACTATGTAGGTTTATAATTTTAGCAGGATGTATTATCATAAAGTTCCCGGTTTGTGAATGTGAAGGAATCAGCGCAGAGCGATGTCTCATCTGGGGTCCAGGGCTGAACCCTAACCCAGTTTTACCAGTCCGCTACTTCTTCATTCAGGCGGTCGATTCAAAAGGAGAAAACCTGACTTTGTCTCCAGGTAAATGACTACACATGCAGCTTGTTCCCGGGTGCTGCTGGGCAGTGTAGCTAGCTAAGGTGTTAGTTTATGGTCTGTTCATTTAATGGTGTTACCAGACGTAGCTAGCTACATGTAGCAGCACTTTCTACGTGCCACCATCGACAAATGTCAAAATATACTATAACCATATACTGTAAGTGTGTAGGCTACAGTGCATGTTTAGCCCACAAAACAGTTTTACTGCCCATTTAAATCATACTTTTTTTTTTAACTTTGCAGAAAATTAACTTCAAAAACTTTGCGTTTCGTTATATGCAGCAAGTCATGTGTGTCAATGTGCCGATCAGGTAAAGACACGTTTAAAGTGAAGATAAGTTCACTGGACAAGAAGGAGCACATCCGTATCCACGTCCCTCCACCACAGAGGAGACGCCTCCTTCCTGCTAAGGTACCGACTCTACAGCACCGCCCCGAAGGGTCTCAGGGTGGAGGTCCTCCACCAAGATGCTCCTGTTGCCAGGTCACCATACACTATCCAAGGTTCGTGTTGTGTAATTATTAAATTACAAACCAAGGCGCATTAACTGGTCATTTTATTGTTATAGTGGTAAGTTAAAGGTAAATAAACCATTTGGAATAACCTGCATTTATGTAGAAATTTGGTCAGAGCTTCATCTAAGTCACAAAAATGAACAAGCCCAATGTATTTTTTAAAATGATAACACACTAATCAATGTATCATTCTTATTCATGTTGAATACACCACTCAAACTGTCAAAATATAGGATATAAAGTATGTGAAGCCTTTGGCTATAGACATCAATAAAAGCTCAATGGAGTCAGGGGGTAGCACACCTGGAGTCAGGGGGTAGCACACCTGGAGTCAGGGGGCAGCACACCCGGAGTCAGGGGGTAGCACACCCGGAGTCAGGGGGTAGCACACGGGGCAGCCGACCCGGAGTCAGGGGGTAGCACACCCGGAGTCAGGGGGTAGCACACCCGGAGTCAGGGGGTAGCACACCTGGAGTCCAGTCAGAGAAACCAGATGAAAGGTGTGTGTTAGAGCTACTTTGACTTGTAAAAAACATTCCGATATTTTGAGTTCGCTGATGTGAACCCTGTCTTACAAAAAGACCTCAGAAGACTTACAACCAAGAACCGTTGATTTCCATAAACCTAGAAAGAATTACAAGTCACCTCAAAGAGGTCAGATACATTTTCAGTAAGTAGTACTGTGACTACTCCATAAGTGGGCACCTGGCTAAGAGGCCTCCAAAGGAGCAGCGCAGGATACTCAGTACAAATGAAACTAAGATTTCATTGTTCAGAAAGAACATGCAGCACTATGGAGTAAAAATAGTACTGTATACCAACATAACGACACCATCCAAACAGTGGCATACAGTAGAGGGAGTGTCATGATGGGGCTGCTTTGCTGCCTCTGGACCTGGATTCAGTACTGTAGATGGCATCATTGAAGGGAAAATGAATCCCCAAATTTACCAAGGAATCCTCCAGGATAATGTCAGGGTGTCTGTCCACTAGATGAAGCTCAGCAGGACAATGACCCTAAACATGGAAGTAGATCTTCTATGAAATGAGTTCAAACAAAGAAAGACCTCCTTTTGCAGTGTCCCAGTCAGAGCCCAGACCTCAACCCCACAGAGATGCTGTGGAATGAGCTCAGACAGCTGCTCACACCAGACATCCTGAGAACATGTCTGACCTGAAGCAGCTCCGTGAGGATGAATGGTTCAGAATTCCTCCTGACCATTGTGCAGGTCTGAGCCTCAGCTACAGGAAGCAGGTGTTTGGGGTTAATGCTGCCAAAGGCGCTTTGACCAGTTATTACCTCCACCGAGGAAGTTAAGTTTTTTGTTGTGCGTACATGTTGGTTAGCAGGATTACGGACAAACATCTGGATGGATCTTCAGTATACCCGTCACAGACATTGGTGGGGTCCAACTGTACAAGTGATTCGATTTTGGCTGAAAACATGGGGCATAATTTAAAATATTGATGTCTCTGTCAAAAGTTATCAAAACCATTTGAAATTTAACACACATACTATGTGTAGGGTGGCAGTGGCACCAGACCAGATTTCATCCAGACCTTATACTGTTTACTTTGCCTTGTTTGCACTGTTTGCATTGTTTGTTGCTTGTTAATACTGTTTATTTTGTTATACCACACAGCCTTATGTTGATTTACTGTTTACTTGCCCCTTGCTGTTGCCTTGCATGGGGATATGTACATACAGTACACATTGAAAGCCGCTGTACCAGAGTCAGATTCCTCGTGTTCAACACACCTGGCCAATAAAGCTGATTCTGATTTTGATTCTATTCTGGTCTGGTCTGGATTCCAGATATATTGACTTAGATTATCATTTAATGGCCACATAATTCCAAAGGGTACACATACATGTATTTTTCTTGGCATGGTATATAGTTCAAAATAACTTTACAGCATCCTCTGTCAGACCCTCAATACAAGAACAGCTCCCCCCAAAAAGACTTTTGAAAAAAGAAAATATGAACAAACCTCAGGTGAAGCCTCTTTGGGCCTGTTACAGTCATTCTTATGCAAATGAAAAGACTTGTGGTATTTGACCATCAGTCTTAAGGCGGGGCCAGTTTGCGATTGTGCTTCAGATCACATCTCAGCCTCTCTCTTCAATAAAGCACATCACCTGCTTTGAACTGTGCAAGAAACTGTCTGAAATGTTAGAAATCACTGGTTTCATATACAACTAAATATCTGTATGTGGTCAACCTTAAATGTGTACAACAATTTAACAGCAGCTTTCTCAAAACATATTTTATTTCCAACATAAAGCATTCTCACTGAGAATGCAGGATAGATACCACAAGACTTGTGACTGTAGTGAGAAGCAAAGTGTCCTCATCTAACTGTGAGAATTATTTTTACTGCTCAGGTCCAGTCTATCATGAGTACTGTGACTGTCCTGAGCCCAACAGCTCTGTCTGGCAGAGCATCATGCAGTGTCCTGCTGGAGAGCCTCAGATTTTAGATTTTAAAGCCATTCCCACAGTTGACCTTGAGCGCCTCAGACAGGAAGTGCCTCAGAGATTCTCTGCCAGAGGAGGTCTGATTCACTATGCCATCATCAACAACCAGCTGTACCGCCACACTCTGGGGAAATACACCGACTTCAAGATGTTTTCTGATGAAATGCTGCTCTCTCTAACAAGGAAGGTGAGCTTGTGTGTGTGGGGTGGGGGGGGTGGGGGGTGTAAAGGTTCATGCTACTGTTTGTGCATAGTGTGGCCCACTTACTACATGTAGAATCTTAATATTGAAGGTGAGGGTTCCTGATGTGGAGTTCTACATCAATGTCGGTGACTGGCCATTAGAGACAAGGCGGGCAGATGCTGTTCCAATCTTGTCGTGGTGTGGCTCTACAGACACACAGGACATTGTTCTCCCCACTTACGAAGTCACACACTCCACCCTGGAGACCATGAGAGGAGTCACCAATGACCTGCTGTCTGTCCAGGGAAATACAGGTACTGTGTCACTAGGTGTGTGCGGTAGAGATGCACTGATTGCAATTTTCTTGACTGATTACGATTTCAGATTTTTTTCAAAGCCTGACCTTCCGATTTTTTTTCTAAGACCTGTAATTGACAGCACACACAGACTTTTTGTCACTTTTATTTAGTGAAAAATTAAATTGTAACAAAAATAAAACATTGTTTTAAAGTTTTACATTTTTATCTTTCTCTTTTTTTTTTCAAACCTCCAATTAACAATGAGGTGCAACATTTGTACATCTTCAAATATAAACAGGTGCAACAGGTAAACAGAAGAATGTGTGTTACTGCTGAGCACATAGTTCTGTTTGAAGTGTGTGTAGTTTATAGTTGTTGTGTTGTACCACAGGTTGGATACTCTGTACATACACATTCATAGCCAGTAATTCCCTCACTGTGCTATTTGTCGGAGATTTGGGTGTAGTTTCCCCTTCTCCAAGGTGTTTCTGTAGGCTCCTCTGTGGACTGTTTGTACATCAAGCCCTTCCAATGCGTGAGTGAACACACAGCCTGTATAGACATGAGCGCGAGCCCCGCTTGAGGTTCACGCGAGATGCTACATGCTGCACCTCAGGTGTTTCTCTAGGCTCCTCTGTTTGCTTTTTGTACACCAGGTGCTTCAGATGTGCAAGTGAACACGCACGCAGTATAGACAGGGGTCTCGTTTGATGTTATGTGCTGCTCACACTATGCTTTTGGTCTGTGCCACTATATGTCATGTCTCTAAAACTGATTGTCACAGAATTGGAAATCTCTGAGTGATCGGCCGGTCACTGGTCCAGGCCGAACACACTGAAACCAGCCGTGTCTGATCTCAGCTGATCGACTGGTGCATCTCTAGTGTGCGGTATTGACAGAAAATGGTACCTGGAGATTTTGTGAGATTTTCTTGATAATGATGAGCAGACAGTATTTTGCATTGCAAGTCTTATGTTGTAAACTATGACCTTGCTCTTTTCAATAGCGCTGCTCTGGCGCCGCAGATGGCTGCCTCGGTTCTGTACCAGAAACAAATTCCTTGTGTGTAACATACTTGGCCAATAAATGTGATTATCCTTATCCTTATCCTATCATATTAATTGTTGCTTACTAAACGGGTCTTGTTTATTTACTTAAAACTGAAGCATTCAAGAACAACAGTACACAAACACTGAAATAATTTTTGCGTAACGATTCTGCTTGCTGTATGTTTGCTGAGTGTGTTTTTGTGCCGGTACCTTGGCTGGTTTAGTCCAGTTGTGGACAGCTGTCTGCTGAAACCTGTCATGTTCTTCATACTGCGTGCTGCAGTTAGTTCTCAGATGGTGAAACAAGCTATCGAGTTGTCTTTAATGGCAACCGATTTCTGACAGTTTGCAGATTGTCATCTTTTGAACAACATCTGTCTTTTCAAAGCCAAAATACTTCCATGTGACTCAGGATGATTTACACTGGTTTAGACTGGGAATATGCTACTTAGTATAAAGATACAAAGGTATTTACAGATGGACCTATCTCTGATTTTTCCACGTCATCCTTTGTGTTTGTGTCATCTAGACACAAACTGAGTGACAAAACTGGTCACTCAGTCTTATAATCAGACTAGTGTGAGGAAAAAAACTGACTGTTGACATTAACTGATGAGTCATGAGTCATGAGCCGTAGCCACCCTCACCTCAGGCTTAACATGACCTATTGGCTGCTGAGTACACCAGTGTTACTTTACATATCTGTTCTGTTTTATAACTTAAAGCTCTTTGCACCACATGTCCTCAGACTTGCTGACTTTTTTTTTGTAATTATCTTCTAACCGTCTTCCAGGGCCTGTGTGGGCTAACAAAACAGAGCGTGCATTCTTCCGCGGCCGGGACAGTAGAGAAGAACGTCTTCAGCTGGTCTCCCTGTCCAAGGAAAACCCTGAGCTGCTGGACGCAGGCATCACAGGATGGTTCTTCTTCAGAGACAGGGAGAAACATGTAGGCAAAGCACCACTTGTTGGATTCTTTGAGTTCTTTAAGGTGAGAAAAATGTAGAAATAATGTTTAAACAATTACTTTTCATCCTGAAACTGCAGTTTACAGCATTTCACCTTGAGGCAGGCGGGTTGCTTTATGAAGTAACCAGGTTTTACTCTTTCCTCTCTTTTAGTACAAGTATCAGGTGAACATGGATGGAACAGTGGCAGCATATCGTTTTCCTTACCTGATGCTCGGGAACAGTCTGGTCCTGAAGCAGGAATCGCAGTATTATGAACATTTCTACAGCCACTTGAAGGCAGGTGTTCACTATGTTCCTGTGAGGAGAAACCTGTCAGACCTGTTGGAGAAAATCAAATGGGCCAAAGAGAATGACGCAGAAGCACAACAGATTGCCAGAGCAGGTCAGGCTGTGGCCAGAGAGCTGCTGCAGCCGAGCAGACTATACTGTTACTACTACAGTGTGCTGCACATGTACTCAGAGCGACAGACAGGACAACCCACACGACACACAGACATGGAGCTGGTGCCTCAGCCAGAAGACCTCACCGCTGCGTGCACGTGTGAGCATAAAGGCCGCCAAGAAGAAAACAACATGAAGGATGAACTATGATGGAATCAGTTGTTAGTCTTTACATTAGTGACATTATTTCTCTGAATCATTCCTGATAGATGCATAGTGAAGATGATGTAATGTCCTGATGCTCACAACTGAGTTTACAATTAAACATTACAATTCTAATTGTTGCTTTTATTTTACACACTAAAGGAGGTTACAGAAATGATTTACAAACCTAGTCATCAGCCATTTCCAGATGAAGATGAAGGACAAGAATATTATGCATTTTTTTCCTCCTGTGTGGAGTTTTTGTTTTTTGTACATTTGTAAAGCTCTGGTTAGCAATGTGAGAAAATGAAGATATAATTTCTGATTTTTAAACATGCCTTTATTAGATATCTTTATATTGTAGCTCAAAATAAATGTCTTAAATCTCATTTAACAGTTTAAAATAATTATGATTAGTTTTGTAAACATACCTTTGCATTGAGTATTTGTATACAGCATTAAAATCCATTTCTTAAATCTTATTTTTTACTGGAAACTATTGATCATGGGCATCACTTTTTAATTAAGGAAGGTTTTTCTTATAATTGTTAATAACAAATCAAGATCTTTTAACATTTATAAACTATTGTGCATTTGTACATACAGCTGGTACAGCAAAAGCTTGAGGTCACTTCAAGAATTTTCTGTATTCCATCATTCATCAAAGCTAAGACAAACCTTTTAAGTCAGATTTATTTCCAAAGCAGCAGTGTACTACACCCCTCTGCTAACATCTCTGAGACAGTACTTAGCTAAATGCTAAAGTTAGCATGCTATACATTGAAAACAAAGCATGAACATACTGTTATGTATCCGGTATAATGTTTATCACCTTCATTATCTTGACTTTGTTAATGTTAACATACCAACATTGGCCACCACTAAACTAAAGTACAGCTGAGGCCAAGGGGAATGTCAATATTTGTGCATAATTTCACTTGCTAAGGATCATGAATACCTGTGAACAATTTATTGCTAATGAGTCCAGCAGTTATTATAATGAGATAAGTGTTAGGCTGAGTTTGCCTTCCACACCCAGTCATTGATAAAAAACATTTTCTTACTCAGTGTCCCCACAAAAGTTTATTTAAAAATAGTAAAAGACTTCCATTCTGACATCATTTGTACAGTTTTCTGCTGAATTAGTATTTTGACAGAGTGCTCTGTGTTGTGCATGTTACGGCCCACCTGTGAGCGTTTGGTCTCGCTACAGTGAGAGTCAGGATATCAACAAGTTTCCTTTAAATTCTCTTTCAAAAAGTCTCAGACATTGTTACAAGTGGAAAAATGCAAATATAAATAGGTAAAACCATACAAACCAATGATAATGTAATGTTTTTAATAGTTTTTCTACTAGTATGCTATGGTAACATTCAGACAATATTATAGTCAGGGTTCCCATGCGTCCTGGGAAACTTGGAATTTTTAAAAGCAGTTTTCCAGTCATGGAAACATAATTAAGATTTGTTGGTTCACCACTTGCAAATTTACTGTTTAATGTTTGTTGGCTAGTTGGCTAGCTTTTTAACACAATACAATAGAAATGGACATTCAGCCTTTCTGGCAGGACATAGTACATGTGACTATGATGTATTCTTGAATTGAATTTGAGTCAAAAATAAGACTCCTTTTGAAGATATATGTCAAATCTTAACTCGTGAAGATGAATCCTATTTTCTGTAGGCACTTCTTGAGGATATCATTACCTACATTGTCCTTTGCCAATAAACTTACACAAATCTGTTTGAAAAGAGTGACAACCCTGATGGTACAGAAGTAATTAAAAAGACAAAAGATGCTTTCTAACCATCTCTACTAATATTATTTAAATGTATTAATAATATCTTTTTGAGAATGTATTTTCCATGTCATTGCGTTACTACTACCCCCGCGACCCCTTTGGGACTGAACGGTACAGAAGATGACTGTGTTACTACTGCACCTAAAATTCAACATGCCAAACACTCACTCTTTACAGAAACCTTTCACTCAGCCTTCATTTTAACCCACTGAAATTTATGATGCACATTTAAAGAAAAAAATTAATTCCCCTCAGAAATGTTCATGCAAGATCATTTTTCTCAAGCTGCTTAGTGGTAATATGAAAAAACCTCACCCATTCCCCTAGGTTATTTGGAGGTGCCGACCTACTTCACTCTTTTTTTGTTACAAAGATACAAATGTCATTATTAATCTTAGGAGAGGAGATATTTACCTATTAAAATTTGGTTCTGCACTCAGACTTTTATTCCTATAATATTTACTCCTTTTATTTTATAGCATAATGGTGCGTACAGTTATTTTTCTTTTTGTAGAGCCACTGTAGACATTTTTAACTTTTATTTGAAATCACATCTACTTGGGATTGTTCATATTTTGAACTTGTCATAGCAGGAAAAGTACAGGTGTAACTAGTAATTATGACACTAAATGTCCTGTTCTGTTTAGGTTTAGCAGTAATACCAGTAAAACATAAGGTACAGTAGTACAGCTGTTAAAGTAAACAATGTCAGTGGAATACAGCCATTAGTTACACCAGTGTGCGACTGATCATAATGTCCACTGTGAGAAGAAATTATTTTTCCACAGTGGACATTTTGACATGTCACGCTAGCAAAAGCACAGCTATACAATAAATAATCAGATTGGTGGTGGCTGAATTCCATTTAACTTCTCCAGTTTCAGTGTACTGGTTTTGTGCACGCCATCCACTTGAGTGCCTGAATTAGATTTTTTTGCCACATAGTTGAGGGCAGATTTTTTCCCATGGTTTTGATGATTCTGCGTACTTTTCACTTTGGGTAAAATGTTTTTCTTATTTTTGCAGTGTTGTACTGTCATTGGCACACAATAAAACTATCTCAAACAGGCAAATAGAGGAACTGATTGAACTGCTTTGAGACCTATCTAACAACCTGTATAGGTCTAAAATAACCTGAATTTTCTTTCAAAGGCCTGATACTTTGTCAAACTCAACATTTTAGTAAGACAGGACATAGTTACTGTGTTCTTGTATCATGTTATTGGCAATCAAATTTTATGAGCCCCTAAAGGTTCAGCTGAATTTAATCATGAGTGTGATAGGATCCTGTTCTTTCTTGGTGACAAGAGCCTGCATCATTCCTGAAGGTGTGTGGAGATACCTCGAACCCTTGAAGAAGTTCTCAATAAATCCTCTGTCGATCTTATTGCACTTCCCGATGGCCACCTCAAAGTTGTTGCTGAGGACACCGTAGATGTTTCCCTTGTCATTTTTCTTTCCAAAGAACAAGAAGAGAGCGTAGCAGTCCTTGCCAATGGAGGTGCAAAAGTCCACTAGCTTCTCATACATGTTCTTGTTGCTGGATTCCTGTTGGGCCATCTGCATGGTCTCACTGCAGATGTCTGGGAGGGCGGTGTTCTCCTCTGTGTCTTCCTTCTCCTGCAGGTGTAGGACCTGCACAGCAATCTGCAACCGAGGGTTCCTGGAGGGCTTCTCCATTAAGGCCCAGACCCAGTCAGCCCCGAGGAGGATGCGCTGTCCTGGCGTCATGGCTGTGCAATTGAAGGTGTCCGTCAGGTTGAGGCTAACACTCTGGGAGATGTAGGTCATCAAGAAGACCTGTGGGAAGACAACAAGCAAGTATGAAACAGTTTGATACCACCAAGTTGTTAATGACTAGTGTATACCATTAAAGGTACCCACATGAGTGAACAGCTCAAAGCTCGGGTGGAGCTTGTCCTCCGGGTCCTTGAAGAGGAGGTACTCCTGGGTTCTGGAAGAGGCAGCAGAGATGCAGTCGATGAATAGAGGGATGAAATCATTGGGCTTGGCAACAGAGGGGCCCCTCAGCGTGGAGAAGATGGAGTGTCGACGGACGATCTTTGGCGTGTTCGGTTTGGAGGAGGGTTGGTTGGAGGCATTTTGCTGTTTCAAAGCGGTTAAGAGACTCTGGAAGCGGGTAGCAGCAGATTGGCCGACAGGTTGGCTCATGGTTGACTGTTGACGGTTGGCAGGAGATCAGAGGGTGGTCTCCCTGATACACTGGAAATAGAATTTGTACAATTAGAAGGGAATAGACTGTGATCTAATATGAACATGTGGTTGCTAAAGTTGTCTAGTATTTTAATAGAGGTTCAAAAACACCACTGACTGTATCAGTGTTGTCCTACCATATGGCACACTTTTTCTTTCATTTAACAGGGAATAAATTACTGAATTACTGTTATTGTTGCACATTAGGAATCATAAAACAATCATCTATCCACCAGTACACTGCACTAATGCAGTAGTAATAATGTGGGCTCTGATATCTATAAAAAGCATTTCAAATCAATACAGATACTCACCAGAATTGGTCTAGAGGTTTCTGCAGTTCCAAGTGTACTAGCAGCACTGCGCTCCTGTCCTCTGCCCTGCTGAGATATAGTGTGCGTATGTGTGTATCGTGGTGTATGTGCAGGTCAGTCTTCAGTGTCCTGACATGTACAGAACCCTCAGTAAAATAAAAAGGATTGTCTATCCTAGGTGTCGAGGGGGTGTTCCTGCCAACAGTGTTAGTTTGGGTGTGGTGTCTGTAACTTGACAAATTTTAGGTAAGTCAACAAAAGACTCATCTTACCAGTTAATTGGCAGCAGCAGCTTCAGCACTGGGGTAAGCCTGAAGGGTTTGATGGGTAAACAGAAAGCTTAACCGTCTCTTTTCAGATGGAAGTGCTTAGGACATGTAGGGTCAGATTGAAAACTTATAGTGTGGCTTTCTATTGTCTGTTAGATGATGAAAGGAGAGTTTATATTTATAGAGTTGGATGATTTTTTTTGTCTTTGTAAAGCACTTTGAATTGCCTCTGTGCATAAAATGTACTATATAAATAAAGCTGCCTTGCCCTAATGCAGGTACAGTATTATACTGTATGTGTTTACATGAGGTTACTTTCCTCATTCCCGAACATGACCTGTGTACAACTCACTGGACCCTGTGTGCTTTTATTCTGTCAACCACAAATCACAATCTGTTACAATCTAATGTACCAGTCTGCTGTCATTTATCAAAATATCTGTTTTAGTTGTTGATTACCTTTTCTTCTGTAAGTGGTTAGTAATATAAACCTAAAACAGAGTATGTTGAATATGTATTGGTCAGGCTCCACCTGGAAAAGAATCCAGAATCTTTTGGATTTCTTTATTATTTCCATTTTCTTGTGCTGTTTAATCCCCTCTCATTTGCACATTTTATACCTCAGCATACCTGACTGATTAACCTTCTTCTCCTATTGTTT
Source organism: Monopterus albus (assembly GCF_001952655.1). NCBI lineage: Eukaryota > Metazoa > Chordata > Actinopteri > Synbranchiformes > Synbranchidae > Monopterus > Monopterus albus. The sequence goes on along the minus strand of NW_018127945.1, from coordinate 311,098 downwards.
TGCACCAGTAGCTGTCAGATGACAATCTTAAATGCATTATCCCCTGCTTCTCTTTCAAACTCATCTGTAAACTGTCCCTGGACTTTCAGCTAAGGAGCTCTAATCATGCACCTGCAGTCACTCGAACACAAAAACTAAGTTTCAGAGGCATTCTATTCAATCTCCAGTCCTCATAGGCCTCAAATTTACGAGGGGTCCATATGAGCTAGTGTTAGGTTTAGGCTGCTCTGTAGGCACTTTGGTGCTTAGAGCTAAATGCTCATGCTAACAGGCTTACACGCTGATGTCTAGCAGGTTTAGTATTTACCATGTGCATCATATGTTAGTGCATATTAGTGCATAAGCATACTAAGATTTGCTAATAGCACTAAACACCAACTCAGACTCTTACCTCATCTGAATATGAACGTTTATAACAACTTTCCAGAAAAAGGAATTATACTGTGCATATTTGCCACAAAACTAGTGATGGCTCACTAGACCCTGTTCTCTCAACATTAGCACAGTAGGCCTACAAAATATGAAGTGGTCAGTAGCCTTCATAGTACCACAGCGATCAATATGATCATTAGAGGCAGTACACTGCAAAGGGGGATGCCACAGATGGCTCATGAATAACAGTTTAGTTTGTCATTGTAGAAAATACACTGTGACTTTTGTTCACTAACGTTTCTAGGTCCATTGTACAGTGTGACTGCAGAATGACTGTAAGCATAACATGAGGCATCAGTGGCCAGTAGGAGAAGATGTGATCAGCTCCACACTGTAGTGTTAGGCCCAGGGCTTGTGGTTCAGTTCAGAGGTGAGATTGGCTGCTACAGCATAAGTGAGCCAACAGCATCGGGTCATTGTCCTTCAAACTAGCGCCATCTGAGACCGCCTCAGCTCCTTCCGCAGCTCCTCCTGGCTGAGCAGGTACTGGAATCAAAGCATTGTGGGAGCAGCAATGTGTTACAAAGCTTGGGAGTTGGTTTTTCCACTGAGCTGAGATCAGTTATCACATTTATTTCAGTATAGTTTATTTTGTGTAAGATTGCTTTATTATATGAAAAACTTTTCCAAGCCAAGCACATTTTTCAAGAGTCAACTCTGAAGAAGCAGTAACTGACTTATGTCAAGGAATTATGGGAATTGCGGTCTTGCTTTTGAGAACATTAGAACATGCTTTCAGTTGTATCAACAAAAGCCCCATTTGGTATCTGAAAATATACTTAATGTTTAAAAATGCTGCACTCAACATATAGCACTTTTCACAATGTATGATGAAAACAGATCTCAAGTCAGTGCAAAACAAGATTCACTGCAAAGTATGCAACAGCAAACACAGTTCACAGCACTGTGACTTTTAACACCGCAGTAAGAAGTTACATAGATTTAATACATAACATGTAGGGCGTATAATGAGTACTTTTAATTTTGACCACTTTGCAGCCAGTTAGCTTAGCTTAGCAGTAGGACTGGAAACAGTGGGAAACAGCTGGCTCTGTCAAAGGATGAGAAAATCCACATATCCGCACATCAACTTAGTTTGTTGACAGAGAGCTATTCAATATTTACAGTTAATTAAGTGATTGATTGATTGATTGATTGATTGCTACATTAAAGTATCTGTATACCAAAAGTATAAAACAACTTTCCCATTTTGGGAAATGCTAATTTGTTATTTAATGAGAGGTAGATGGGACCACTCTCATGTCTACAGAAAACATGAGGCCCTTTAGCTTAGCATAGCTTAGCACAGCACAAAGGCTGGAAACAGGGAATCTAATTATTAAATCATACAAACGTAATTAATGTAGTTCACACTGTGATACATTTGCTCTTAACCTTTTTTTCTAGGGAAAAAAACCTCAAACATACTGTATCAATGACTTCATCTTACAGAGTTCATTTTGAAATGACTCTTCATATAGTAATAAAATAAGGGTAATATTTTTGTGTGACGTTTATTATCGTCTTTTCCCTCTCAGGGCTCAACTGGTCCACTGGAGATGTTGCCTCCTAAAGCCTAAAGGCTGCTGTTAAGATGTGGTTTGACATGATTGTTATGCAAAGCCTCAGAGAACAATTACTAAGATGATTTCAGCAAACAACAGAAGAAGAAGAAGAACCAAGGCTGCCATCTGCCAGAAAACAGCAAGTAATGAAATAGCAGGTTTCACACTAGCGGTCATAGTGTTACTTTCTAATTTGCCCTCAGAGCAGTGGTGTTCTAATGTTGTTTCCCCTCAGATAATTTCCAATTTTCCATCTGAGTGACTCAAACGTCTGTTACAGCTGATGAGGACCAGTTACTTGATGAGTGAATCAGCTGTGAAAGTTATTAACCAGCAGCTTGTGTGTTTTGGTGCTTACTGTGAGGTTGTTGATGCTTTCAGACAGAGCTTCTATTTGCAACATGGTACTCTCAGTGATCACCATCTGCAACGCACACACACACACACACACACACACACACACACACACACACACACGACATGCACAAGGCCTTATGAACCCAAGTCACGATTAGGACAATATGGTGGAACAATTATGAGTTTCCTAAGCGTTAGAATATAGCAATAAATATGAGCCATCTTGGCTCAGACTTGTCAGCCAAGCGGGAAACTGTGTCAAAAGCTTCCATGACATACAAGAGTGAGGATGAGGATGAGGATGAAAGCAGGTTAGTGGTTGATGCAGGTTACTGAGGCATGCTGTCCACTGCAGCGCTGGATAGTAGCACACAGCTTTTTTTTTTTTTAACATCCTTGTTATTTAATGAAAAAGCTTTCAAAATCCAAATCTCAGCTGTCTCAAATGAACAGCTTATATCTTTGTCACTATGTAGAGTGTACCTCCCATAAATATACACTCACTGGCCACTTTATTAGGCACCTTCCACCTTAACATCTGTGTATATGAAGCTCAAAATGTTTCAGTTTTCAGTGATATTGTCATGAATGTGTACATTTAATTGCATATTTATTATTGAGGTCATAGACAAAACGGGTGTTATACTGGACTACATTATAATTAGAGGTGTTCAAATCAGAAAAGGGTTTTGCTTGGTGCCCATTCAGGAAGCTACACGTTTCAACAATAATACATTATGTAACTGAAGTTATGTCGAAGAACCTTTAAAAAAAAAGTTTGACAGTAATAAGTGTCCATTGCTTTTGTGAGGTTTACACTGGCTGGTTTAAATTTATGTTTGGACTTTATTGTCCAGTTTAAAACATTTTTTTAGAAAAATAATCAAAGTAATAAGTTACATCACTTTGAAATAATTAAAATAGTCCCATTATATTATTTTTACCAATACAACTAGTAATCTGTAGCCTAGTACAGTTCACAAGTAACACACGCAGTACATACTGTATAATAAATATACTACTTCCACTCTGACAAAAGGAATCAACTTTACACATGTATGATTTTGTTTATTAAATGATTTGATAATTCTTTAGACATTTACATGAGCACATGTAAGAGTCCTGTACTGGAGCAGAATTTTCTTTCCTATAAAAATACTTTTACAGTCTGAGACTGAAAATAACAGTACAAAATCACCACCTCAACTTTCAAATAAAACATGTTATTTGTATGATTTCCTCTGCAATTACATAAATATTAAATATAATCCCTCCATAATAGGTTTATGCAAATATTGCACAGGTTCATCTCAACCATGTGACAGAACTATATTCATGATGCAGTGACTGACTCACATATAAAATCTCCTAAAGGTGGTGCACAAATGTTGGAACCATACTGTACAACAAGAGTTGACTGTACATACTGTATGGATTACAGGAAGTGATGTCACAGGAACAGTCCAGAGAGTGACTGTGTTCTTTCCTGATGAATTAGATCATGGCACAGGTCTGAAGCTGAGCTTGGGTTAGTTAGGCATCTTACTGGAAACGAAATCGAAATAATTCAAGTGTGTTAAGCGTCATTGTCTCAGGATGCCCTTCACAAACAGCTGTGACTGTGACACAGTCAAGCAAGTTAATCTGGGTCTCTGAATCTCTTCAAGAATAAGGCACAGGGTCAGACTGATGGGTGGGGTTTGCAGGAGGTGGCCTGAGATATTATGGGCCGCAAACAAAGGAAGCAGAGTAGTAGCAGTGACAGCTGATTTAAAGTGTGACAGCACAATCGTCACATTATCCCCATGTTGTCACAGCTGTTGTCATGGAGATGGGCCAGCTCTTCAGTCGTCAAGCCCCACCTGGTCCCTGGAGCGGTCAGGCTCTCTGTCCAAGATGGGGCTCAGGCCTCTGAAGCTGGCGTAAGGCTGCATCTGCACACCGTTCACTGCAGACTGTTCCGACTGAGGGGGGGATGACTCGACGGGACAGACGTAGTCTGTGGACTCATCTGGCCGTCTTCTCCTGAGATAAGTCAAGTTAGAGAAGCCCAGTTTCTTTAGCTGCAGTGACATAGGAGAAAGACAAAGGATTTGAATGACACACTGTAATAGCAAAACTATAAAGAAGCAATGTGTGCACGAGATCTGACCATCTGTATGTCAAGGTATTCATATTTTGTCATGTTACTAACTAAATTCAAAAGCAAGCACATACAAGAACATAAGGACATTAACAGTAATAAATGCTTGTGAAGGGGGGATAAGTGAGCTGTGGTGTTTAATGCAAAATTAAATGTATTTGTTCATGAATTTAAATGTAAGAACATTGTGACTGCACTACAACAAGAGAAGAAAGAAAGATTAAAGCTGCACTAATCAATACTGTAGCATTAATAGAAACATCGAATGACCATGTGTAATGTGAAAGGAGTCATTTGTACTAATGAACCCAGAGATAATTATCATCCACCTCTGCCGCTCCGCTGAGCTCTGGAGTGTTGTAATGTCTTTCAGGCCATTGTTTTGGGTTTACAGCCTGTAACTTTATTGTTTTGGTTCTCTCTTGCATCCCTGCTGTCATTTTCATACACAGCAGGGAGTTCTCAGCAAATACGCTCCAAAACCCAGCAATATACTACAGCACAAGTGAACAGGTAAAGGGGCAGCTTAGATATGAGCAAGCTGATGGTTCTGGGATCTGATTTGAACAAATAGCTTATATTTGAATATAAGAAACATATGATGGATGGTCAGCACTGTGTTGAAAGAAAGAGAAGGTTCAGAATGATGTACTTAAGATGCATACACATTACAGGACATTAGATCAAGCAGATTAACAGGCTTCTTACGTCCATACTTCCCCTGCCTTCACTGAATGTGAGTCATAAGTCATACCAGGCAACAACACACACCAGCCTCTTTAAATGTGTCCTCTAAGCTTGCTCTTGCTGACTGAAGCCAGTGATATATGACCACAAACCACTATAGGATATCACTTGGCTGGTCCTCAGGGACAAATACACACGCAACCACATCTGTTTTTGTGTATTTTTATATCCACAATCTAAGATCAAAGATTGTTATCAATTCACTACATGTGCAGGACATACAAAAAAATCTTCATACTGTTTCTCTCTCACCTAATGTTGAATGCCCATACTGTTTAAGAAACTAAAATAGAATAAAAGTAGCACATTAGGCTATATCTGTACATGAAACCATCCACAGAATTATTTACTGGTCATGGAGTACCATAGGTAATGTGAGATATTAGGTGGATTATTAATATTATTATTTTTTTATACAGCTGAGACTGCGGCTGACTGCCAAGTCTTAAAGTTGTGAGCAGGAGCAGAGCAGTTCTGGGTTTACTCTGCTCTCACATGCTTCAAAACACTGAAGGGCTGATAAAGTGCCTTCTCCTCTACATACAGGTTAACTGTGTGCCTGTGTTCTCTTAATGCAGCATTATGTTCTGCCTCTGGGCACTTCCTCTGCTATTTCCAGCCATACACTGTGTTTTTATTCTCTCACCTTGACTTTAGCTGTGATGCTGAGAGGTGTGTAGCCCGTCGCCTCGACGTACTCCCTCTTCTCCTGCTGAGCTTGTGCTCCTACCAGATTGTTGAAATTGGTGGTTAGGTGGCGTCTCAGCAGTGTTTTCTGAGGAGGGATGTTCAGGAGCATGGCCAGCGTGTCCGAGTTAAACCGGGGCTCCAGCATCTATGAGAGGGGAAAATGAGTTGAAAGGCGTTTTCTTTAGCATTTCCATTTTTGGTCCCAAAAACTGTACTCACTATCAGCCCTCCGTGCACACCACTGCCCCTCAGGTTTGGTGCGTACTCCGCCAGGTCCACAGATCTCAGCCACTCCATAACTCGGTGGTTGGACCACTGGACCACCTCATTGGGAGTGAACTGGCTCTGAAACACACATGGGTGAATGTATGGACACACACAACAAACCATGTCATGAAAACATAGGAGAGAAGGCCACACATTCATACACACAGTCTTTTATTTTCAATTGTAAAGTTGGACCACTGGCTTTGTTCAAGGAAAACCCTTTAAACCGGAAGAACCTTCAACATGCAGAAAGCAAGATGGGCCACAACATGGAGCTCAAATGCTTCAAATTAAAAACTGAAGGTTTAACCATATCACACAAAATCATGATGGTACTGTATTTGTTGTATGCAAATTCGGACAACTCACACCGAACTATTTGTGAACGAAGAATGCCGTATGGACATTCTGGCAGTTGCCATATGGATCTAGAAGAAACACCACCGTGGTAAGTGAGCGGGCCTTAGTCAAGCTACGCCGGACAGGGACCCGGACTCCACTCCAATCTATCCACCTAACAAATCTCCGCTCCCTGATCAACAAGATGGATGAAATTCTTCTCGTCAACAGGACTAACTCTGACTTTACATGCTCTCAGGGAGAAAACCAATCAGGTGCAGCTGGTGATGATCTGGGGGGGTGAAGCAGGTGTTCCAGATAGTGTAATCAGGGTAAAGAAACCAAAACAGAGTGAGGGAAGTGAGAGAGGCAGGTGCAGCCGGGCAAACCTGACAGAATGAATGAAGGTTGGTGCACAGATGTCACAGTGCTACAGAGGACATGTACCGCAGACCTAGAGACTCTTGTTATCAACTGCAAACCCTTTTACTCTCCCCGTGAATTCAACAGTTTCATGCTAATGGGAGTGTACATAACACCGCAGGCTAACGCTAGCGCACTATGGCTCCTGACAGAACAGATAACTAGCCTGGAGCTAGAACATCTCGACTCTCCACTCATTGTTCTAGGGGACTTTAACAGAGCAAATCTCACCCACAAACTGCCCAAATACGGGTAGTCACCTGTCCCACCAGGGACAAAGTCACACTGGACCACTGCTACACAACAATAAAAGACGCTGTTATACCCCAGTTCTTTTGCTGGACAGATCTGAGTAAGGAAGGAGTCCGTCTTTCTTGATTTTAGTACTGGTTTATTTACAATATATATATATATAATAAGAATTATAGAACACAACCCAGGGCTCCCTGCCTCAGACAAGCTGCTGGAGAAGAGAGCAGGGGAAAAAAGCACACAGAAACACAGAGCCTAATACATTTATCAGTTTTGAGCTAACCCCTTACACAGATGAAGTCCGTCCCACAGACTCCATCTCTTATCTAGAGCTCCACATACTTGGAGCAGCTGCATATTACCTAGTCATAACAAAATGAGGTAGCTCAATGTGTGTGTATGTTGTATGCATGATGTGTAACTAAAACATCCATTCAGATATAATTCTTACACAAGATTAATACAAAAATAACTGGTGTCACGGTACCCTTCTCAGAGTCAACATTATCTTCTAACCTTGAAGCAGAGCACACAGGAGCAGACTTTGAATCTTACTAAACTGCATTACTAACACACGTTAAAGTCTAATAATTATCTGACTGATTTATTAATTTCTAACAGACGCCTATCACTCTGTCCCCCGCGCAGCCCTTGGACTCTCTGATCACTGTATGGTCCATCTTATTCCAACCTACAGGCAGAAACTTAAAGCTGTGAAGCCGGTATAGTCAGTCCTGTGGTGTAGCCGCAACAACCTTGAGCTGAACATACTCAACAGTGGCAGTGTTACTGTTTATTCTGTTATATTACACAGCCTTACGTTAGTTTACTGTTTACTTCCCCCTTGCACAGGGGTATGTTCATGCACATTGAGAGCCGTTGTACCAGAGACAAATTCCTCGTGTGTCTGACACACCTGGCCAGTAAAGCTGATTCTGATTCTGAATGTGGTCACACACACACACACACATACAGCACACGCAGCTTACTCACCTCATTGCTGGGCCTGCGTTTGAGGCAGCTAGGGTCGAACTTGTTGACGTGGAGAACGTGAATGGCACACTTGATGCTGAGGTGATGGAGCTGGCTCGTCACTTTCAGGAATAATAAGTCATTCTGAGATGGAGACATGAATGCAAGTTCAACAAGAGAACTGAATAGTGAGCAACAAAATATTACATCCAAGGACGCTGATATATCAAGTGCTACTAATTTTGCATTCAAGAAATAAAGAAAGCCTTCATTTTAAACTTCTGGAGTTGAACGAACCTTGATTTGACATTTCACCTGTTTAAGCTGTGTAACCTCCACATGATTAGTTTCAGACTCACCACAGTGAGGTACTGCAGCATCTGTCCATCCACTCTTCCTTCATTAAACTGATCTTTGTACTGAGGAAGGCCGATGTCATCAAGCCAGCCTGGAACACCAAATATTACAGGTTGTATTAAGACAGAGTACAGGAAAATATTTTGTCACCGACTGTTGGCGTCTTTTGTCTGTCCAGTACATACGATTGACCCAGACATAATCAAGCTCTGCAGACTTCTCAGGCTGCTTGCTGCTGATCGCCTTGACGGCTAACAGGAGTTTCTTCCTGTGTAGTGGATTCTTCATTGCCATCTCCTACAGAGGCAGAGAAATGGCTGATTTCACCTGAGATACTCAGAGTAAACTGTCAGACAGCATTATAGGTTTGCCTGAAGAAGAAAAATACATTAGAGTTAATTATCTAATTATAATGAACCTGATAATAGCTTGGGGGGCAGTGTGACCGTGCTGAAGGTGAAACTAAAGAGGAAGTTGAAAAGCAGGGGCAGGCATTACTAAATGCCAAACAGACTGACACACAACAACATTGATCAGACAGGTAGAACTGAAACAGGCAGTGTGGAAGATTATTCAGTCAGGTAAAGCAGCTGAGCCAGAGAGATGTCTCAGATGCATCATTTTATGAAATGTGCTCTACATAGCACGCTGATATGTGTGTACCTTCTCTAAGTCTTGTGAGGTGGCTGACAGCAGAGTCTGACCGCTGCTGACCCAGTGCTGAGCAAGGATGTTGTACTGACCGAGTCCAATGTCCTCAAGCCAGTCACACACCTGCTCTGTGCTCCACTTGGAAAAAGGCATCTTCAGGTCTCTGATATGGTGGGAAGAAAAGAAACTAAATGAGACTCCTGCAAACAACCACAGTATCTTCATTGGCTTTTACATTTAATGTTATTAAGACAACATATGTTAATTGTGTGTCTAAGTGTGCATGTGTACTGTGTGTTCCATGAATCAGCCAGTCGTGGTCCAGCTGTGGCTCTGTAGCCTCCCCTCTTGAATTGTCCCAGGTCTGGCTCATGAAACTGGACAGCACTACCTGACTGGCTGCGACGGATCCTGGGGACAACAGATGTAATTCTACTGAGTGTATGAAGGAAAAATGGAAGGAGGGACAAATACTGTGAAGATGAAGAACAGAGAATGAGAAAGATACAGGATGGAAAATGTGTGTATGAAAACACAACATTTTGTTTATGTCTAAGTGCCATACTGTATGTGTGCATATGTACTATATATTTTCCAAAACGTACTTTCCCCAGAGTTTCTTAATGCCTCTGTGACCCTTCCTGTTCTCTGGTGAGACAGGGGACTGCTGTCCAGAGTCCACTCCAGAGGACAGAGGGGACTGGTCTGACAGGATGCACTCCTCCAGCTTCTCTGAACACCCTGCCAGAGGAAACGAAAACAAAGAACAACGCTGATTCTCTGGTTGAGTGAAGTGAAGCCATCTGGGAAAATCAAAAGAAAGTGTGTGTCCTTGGCATGGACCAACTGCTCAAAGGTGAAACCGACTTTTAGGAGATTGTCCTGCTTGTAAAAAATGACTGCCTTGCATTGATACTGTTGTTTGTCATGCAATAACATGCAGCTATGCAATCATATCCAGCTTCATGAGAAACACTAAATCGTTCATGGTTCCTTACGGGACACCTGATCAGTAATTGGAAATACAGATTCACATTAAAAAACAAATTCCCCTCTCTCTAGTCACAATAATACTGTATTTCTCATGTTCATATGGAAACCTACTGTGCACTACATTTTAAAATGGCTTTCCGGATAACTAGGCTGTGTACAAAGGCAAAAAAGGTGAAATTATGACACTCTAGGGATATTGAACAGGTATCACTCATCTCAGAAAGGTAGTAAGAGTCTATTACACAGGGTTGATTGCAGTACCCACCAACATCATAGAGGTCATGTTTTCCTGGAGATCCTGAGGCAGAGGAGGTTAGTGTGGTGAGAAGAAAGCAAGTAGACAGAAAGCAGAAGCCGGCATTAGTCACACCTTTATCTCCTACAAGAATAAGTGTATACTTGTTAAATATGTAAAGCAGCAACATGCAAATCTCCAAGTCTCAGGCAAGTGCCAAGGCTCAGACAAGACTAAGTATGCTTGTTGACATGAAATTCAAATTTATTTTACAAATACTGTGTGCATATATGTGTGTGTGTGTGTGTGTGTGTGTGTGGCTCTTTGTTAGCCCCAAAGCTTGTATGAAAGGTCGCCTGGGCTGAGAGGATGGCCCGAAGAGGGAATCAGGGCATCCCAGACCTACAAGGTCCTGGGTTTCATGTCTTAAGTGTCCTGGGAATGAGACTCTTAACCTCCAAACCCTGCCCAGACATGACAAGAGAATTTCCTTTCTTGCGGAGTATAATAAAGGTATTGCTGGAACAAACTCACAAACTGGAAGCTCTTATTCAGTTGCCACCTCATTACATACTGTTTGATGTTATTTTTCTCATTTACTTTGAGCGCTTGCTCGACTTGCTCCTGCTCAGTGACATCCTGCTTTAGACCGTCAGTGATAGCGACCTGGGTGAGGCAGTGCCAGCGAAGGTAGGGTGACAGTTTGCATCCTTGTTTGTTTAGGTTCAAGGTTCAAGGTTTTTATTGTCAACTCACTATATGTGCAGGACAGAAAATCAAAATACTGTTTCTCTCACCTAGTACTGGGTGCCATAACATTTAGGAACTAAAATAGAATAAAAATAGAATAGTATAGAATACAAACTGGATTAACGTAAATAGGATAAATGTAAACGGTACAGCCAATAAGCTGTGACTCAAAACCAAGTACAGTCAGTGACAGATTGTCAGATGGTTTAGCATCAGCAGTTGGTGATGAGGTGCAAATAGCATATGAGGTATACATGGACAGTATTGCAAATAACCAACAGCAGCAGATATCCCGGCAACAAAACAGTCAGCAGCAGATTTACATATAACAGAAGGTAAAACAGCAGAGGTAGTTTTTTTTTTTTGTTTGTTCCCAAAACAGTCAGCAGCAGATTTACCTGTAATATAACAAAAAGGGGGAACATATTGAGTTTGTGCAAACAGCAGGGGTAGTCTTTTTATATCTTTTTATGTCCTGTGGTGGGTTACGGTCCAGGGGCAGAGGGGGGGAGGTAGTGAACAGTGTTTAGCATCCTCACTGTGTATAATTGCACACTCTCTGCATTATATTGTGTTCCTGTTGTATTTTTATTTGCTTCCTTCACCTGCTGCTTTAAAGTGCCTTAGATTTGTGTTATTGCTCATCTACTTTATATTTCACTTGTATTTTATGGCATTAATGTGGACAGCAAAGAAGGAATTTCACTGTACAGGGAAACACGTTTCCTCACTGTGCATATGACAAATAATCACTTTGACCTTTGACCTCACAGCCCAGTGGATGAAGCTGTTTGTAAGTCTGGTGGAGTGGGCCTGAAGACTCCGATACCTTCTCCCTGAAGGCAGGAGTCTGAAGTGGGAGTGTGCGGGGTGGGAGGTGTCATCAGCAATGCTCATGGCTCTGCGGGTGAGGTGGGTGTTAAAAATGTCTATAAGGGAAGGCAGAGGGGCACCGATGATCTTGCTGGCTGTTTTCACTATGCGTTGCAGGGTCCTTCTGCAGGAGGCAGTACAGGCTCCGTACCACACAGTGA
>NW_018127945.1:278313-298686 GCF_001952655.1 Monopterus albus | reverse complement strand
GTCGATAGTCAGTGGTGGATGCTTTAGAGGTTTTCTCCTGAAGTCCACAATGATCTCTTTAGTCTTCCCCACATTGAGGGAGAGGTTGTTGTCCTTACACCACTGGACCAGTTGGCACACCTCACTCCTGTAGTTGGCCTCATCATTGTTGGTAATGAGCCCAACTACAGGAGTGTCAACCGTAAACTTGCTGTAGGTTGGCACACAGTCATGGGTCAGCACTGTGAAGAGCAATGGGCTGAGCACACACCCCTGCGGAGCCCCTGTGCTCAGCATGATGGTCTTGGAGATGTTGCTGCCAACCTGCACATTTTTATTGGCCCGCCCTGCGGAAAGGTGCACCAGCCAGTTGTAGAGAGAGGTTTTGAGTCTCAGGTGTCCAAGTTATTGTGTAAGCTGCTGGGGAATTATTGTGTTGAATGCTGAACTGAAGTCTAGGAACAGCATTCGCATGTAAGAGTTCTTTGAATCTAGGTGGGTGAGGACTAGATGGAGAACAGCAGTAATGGCCTCCTCTGTGGACCTGTTTGACCTGTATGCAAACTGAAATGGGTTGTGAGGGGGAAAGGATGGCCCTGACGTTCTGCATGACCAGCTGCTCAAAGCACTTCATAATAATTGAAGTCAGTGCTACAGGCCGATAGTTATTGTAACTTGTTGGGTGGGGCTTCTTTGGAATTGGAATTATTGTGGCTGCCTTGAAACATGTGGGAACAACTGCTTTGGCTCAGAGAGATGTTAAAGATGTCCATGAGGACATCCTTGAGCTCCTCGGCACAGTCCTTTAAAACATGACCAGGTATGTTATCCGGTCCAGCTGCCTTGCATGGGTTAATCCTGGAGAGGGTCTTCTTCACGCTGGCTGCAGACAGACACACAGCCTGCTCAACCGGGGAAGGGCTGGTCTTCTGTGCTGGTATGTTGTTCTGTGTTTCAAAGCGGCCAAAGAAGTCATCGAGGCTGTTCAGCAGAGAGATGCCACTGTCACACTATCACTTTACTTTGTGACATCTAAGCTAGTTGAGCTGCACACAACCTTAAGCTTACATTCCTTGCCCTCTCACAGCCCCCTGATTACCCTCCTGCTTTAAGCTCTGGCGCTGTGTTGATGGTTACATGTGAAGCTGTGTGCCTATATGCCTTTTAACTTTGTGTGTGTGTATATACATATATATGTCTCGATAAATGCTGATGCAAGAGAGCCGGGCATTAGCTCTGGCAGCTCTCTGAGTCATGAGGGAGTCCTAAAAATCCTGGCTTTAGAGCTGCTTGATCCTCAGTGAAAATAGTTTCTCACCCAGACTCTGCCCACCTCTGATTGGTTTGTTCAGGAGATAACTGATGTGAATTTTGTTTGTCAGAAAAGGTTTGTTTGTATGATTTCACAGTCAGAACAAAAACATTAGCCTATCGAATCAAGCCTCCTGGGAGTGCATTTCCAGTGCTGACATTTGAATTTTTGTGCGAGCATACAGTACCTAAAGCCGGAGCACTGGCACTCCTGCAGCGAACTGCAGCCAGAACACAAACAGAGACATGAGCAATCCGACAGCGCAGCAGACAGGAAGAGGAGAAAAGGAGAGTGCACAGAGAAGGAAGTAGTTGGAGCAGAGTTAGTTGACTAAATCTCAGTCAGTTTTTCTTCATTATAGGATTTATTCATCCAAATGACTAAACCAGTTTCCCATTTAAAGGAAGAGTTACACTTATTCTCTTTCTTCTGTAAAGATAGATAAGACAATCAGTACCACCCTGTCTATACAGCAAATACAAAACTACAACCTGCAGCTCATTAGCTTATCATAGCATAAAGGCTGGAAACAGCTAGCCTGCTATTCCGTAGCTGATTAGAGTGACTTCTGGTGTCCTGCAATGACCAGTGTGCGAACTATAACAGGGCTTTGGGGCAGATCACTCTTCTTAAATAATAGAAAAACAGATGTAAAGTAACTGGCAGTGTGCGTATTTCAAAACCATGGAGGAATGGAGAGTGGTGAGGGGAGAGACAGAAAGACCATTTTACTCTCTGCACCCTCCTGTGTTAAAATGTACACCTTTGTATTCCTGAGTGTTATGGTTCATAAATTAATTACTTCTTTTATTTCCTGTCTTGCGGGTGCCTCAAAGAGTGAACTGACTGTGATACTTGAAGCAAAACTCAAGCTGCCTTGTTTTCTTTTTGACATAGTGCATGATCTGTAGCCTAAATAAAAAATGTCGATTCACTGGCAGACTGTGTGAGAATGTTTGTTCTTCTCCTGTTTTGTTTTAAGGCAACAGACATGATATTGTTTAGGTGATCTTTGTGTTAAAGTGAAGTTTACAGTGCAGTAGTGCTTCAGTGGTTATGGCGAGAACTACATACTGTACATCCCTGTATCTTTATTAATATGAATTAGTGACGAATCACCCTTATGCATGAATCATACATCAATAAAAGCCAAATTGTACGCATGATCCATGATTATAAATATAATATAACAGAAATATATCACTAAATAATATATTGTCAATATTTTAGACTGAGATTGCCCAGAATGTTTTCAGGGGAACTCGTCTTAGTAAGGGGAGCTCCCCCTCACTCCCCCGTAGTTTGTACCACGGCAACAACAAGTCTAGAAACTTATTTTTATACTTAAAAGGTATATTGTAATGATTAGTGAGCTTCCAAAGGCGCGCCTGGCTCTTACCTTTGAGAGATGATTTCCCTTGTTTCCAGGCTTTATGCTAAGATAAGCCAACTGCTTTGCATATATGTACTGTACAGACATGAGCGTGGTATCAATGTTCTCAGCTAGAATGTGAAGAAATATATTTCACAAAATGGGAGTCATGCAGATCTTTTGGGTTTTATTTGAGGTTAACAGAGGCAGTACCTTCAAACAGTTTTGAATAAAAATGAAAAAAATATGAACTTTACATCTACAGAGTGACTGCAGAGAAAAGTTACCATACTTTATAATATTAAAGTGATGATAAGTGATGTAGAAACTCACTCAGATTGCAGTCCTGGTTGTGGCTGTGGACCAGACACAGCTGGACAGGAGACGAATATTCTCTGTCTCTCTCTCTGTCACCATTCAGCTCAGCCCTCAGCTCTCTCTTTTTACTCAGCTTACCTGGCAGGGTCTGGTACTTGTTCAGCTCCATGGGAGGATTCTGCAGAACAACAACACAATAAATAAATAAAAACAGTACCAGTAAGTAATTTTTTGGCCAGTCCAGCACCAAGTTTCAAATGAACTACATTCATGTATTAAATCCTTTAAGTGGTATCAGAAGCCTACAGCTAAGTACTGAAAATTCACTAATTCCAGCCTTGAATGCTTCTTCTGACACTCTATAAGAACCCAAAGCTCAAATACAATAAAAACCATAATTTTAGCTATGCACTGTATGTACAGTATATTAAAGTACTGAACATTACATTTCCTTTCCATCTGTATTCAGACTACTAATCGGTCTCAAATCAATGTCTTTCATAAAATAACAGTAAGGTTACATATGATTTGCTCCTTTGCTGTGTTGGATGACAGTGTTCATTTGGAGGGTGAATGTCTGACAATGCCAGTATTTGACCAGGCACCAAAGTCTCCGCAAGCTCTGAAGGACTAACAGGAGAAAGGCCAGCACAAAGAAACAGCTGGGAGGCAGCCCTGATGTTGAACACTACTGACATCCACTTCAGGTCGGTCTTGGCCCTTTATGTGTGTTTGTGTGTGTGTATGACCACAGTATGATTATGTGTTTGTCTGCATGTAGAACACAAGAATGTGTATGAAATATGAATATGCAGTATAAGACTGTGGTCACACAGAAGGCATTTCTGCTCAGGTGAAAAGGAAAACTCAGCTAGAAACCTTGCTTTTCATGCTGAGAACAAAAGGTCAGAGGCAACCTGGAGAATTATATCATGTTCTGTGCTACACAATACAAGGTACATGATACATATTTAGTGTTACCTAGTTAATCTCAGTTTTTACATGAAAAGAAAAAGACTATATACACACTTTATCATAAACACTACATTTCCAACCTACACAATATCACTTTTTTTTCTGTTACTTAATTTCAGAAATATTTAGCTTGAAGCTCATAAGCAGGCTGGTGGACCAAAATGCATCCTTGCATATCATGCACATGTGACCCTTGAGTGCATGTGTACTTGCCAGGTGCAGATCTAGAAAGTTTTGGAAGGGGTAGCCAGGCTAGGACACAAACTCAGAGAGGGGTGGCACATTTAAAATAAATAAACAACCATACATTATTAACAACCAAATAGTTTATTTTGTGTAAGAGACACCCATGGTGCTTTCTGTAGCTAACTTTGGGTATGCTCCGTATGTACTCCTGGCCAGGGACATCGCTGCTGCACAGTATTTCACCCAGCTGAGGTGAATCATGCCGAGTACTCCACAGCAACACAGTAGGAGAAATGAATGTAAACATCATGCTGCATGCATGATATAAAAATGTTACTAGTTTGGCCAATATGAATTATAAAGCACCAATGTTAGTTGTATTTAAGGCAACAATTTGTTGTTGTTTTTCCTTTTTTTATTAATACTGACAAGGACTACATTTTAGCTCTGGTAGGGGTAGCCAATCAGATTCTGGGAGTGACCGATGCCACCCCTGACCTCCCCCCTGACTCTGGCCCATGGTCCTCACCTTAGTGAGTCCTTTAGAAAATGTTCTTAATAAGATCTATTAAAAATAGGCTATTTTGAATTTACAGAAGTGAAATCGATTAATGGCAATGTATGAAAGTGCAGCACGTGTGTTCATGAAGCAAGCATGTTAGGTGTAGGTTAGGTTGCGTGAAGTCATGCTGCAAATCGATACCTCTGCCCCTACGTCGGTTTCAACTGGCTGGATCTCTGTAGCCTATAGCCAACACAGACACAGAAGAGAGAAAAGAACACACAAGCACACACCCACACAAACTGAGAGTTAGCAGGTTAGCAATCAGATGACAGATTAAAAGAACAACAACGTTAGTTAGAACAGTTAGTGTGGTTTTTAATCAGGTATTCAAAAAGCAGAAGCACATGTAACACGTTGGAGAAGATCACTGGATTATATACCATTGCATTATAGTGTTATGATAGCAATAAGTGGCAGATAGCAACAAATGAAAATGCATTAACAAACCTGTTGTAAGGATCCACTCTGCAGCTCTTCAAGGCTGCTGGACAGCAACCTGTGCTGATGCCTGGAGAAAAATGGCTTCAGAGTTAGAAAAAAATGGAAAGATGTGCCATCATATATTCCTATCTGACTTAGCACTAACATTTTACTTGTAGGGTTCCCAAAGGTTATATTCTTAGCCAGGTTTTATTTTCATTGTATTTACTTCTGCTAGGGTCAAATTTAAGAAATATGGGCTAGCGTTTCACTGTTGTGCCGCCGATATTCAAATATATTTGCCAGTTACTGGGATTTTTTTTTTTTTTTATTAACGGCCCTGTTTGATTTCTTGCATGACATTAAAACTTGATTATCACTGAAATATATAACATATCAGTGAGAATAAAATGAACGTGTGTCAGTTGGAAGCCCCAGTGGATGGTCAAATTGTGATCCAGTCAGCTGACTCCTTTTTTTAAAACCGCAGCTAAACCTTGGGGTGGATTTTGACTTGGCCCTCAAGATGGATATACAGATCAACTTGGTTGTTAAAGCAAACTTCTTTCAGATGAGACTGTTATCCAATATTACAAAATTTCAGGACTTTGAAAAGGCTATTCATGGCCTCATTAGCTCGAGGTTAGATTATTGCAACACACTGTATTTTGGGATCTCTCAAGCATCCCTGTCTTGCCGGTTCAGAATGCAGCTGTATGCCTATTGACTAATACTAGGAAGTGTGATCATATTAACCTGTTCTGGCGTCTCTACATTGGCTTCCTGTCCATTTCAGGATAATTTTCAAGATTTTAATATTTGTTTTCAAAGCTCTGCATTGTCTGGCTCCTACGTATAGTTCTGAGTAACGTCTGCCTACACCCCAGAGTTCAGCGAAAGCAACATTTCATTGTTGGACAAACATAAAACTCACCATGATCCGTTAAAGACGCTTGCATCTCCAGTGGACACCAGCGATGTGTTCATAGAATTCTGAATACTACAATAAATACCGTAACACAGAGTGAGAGTGATAATATGTTGTGAGATATATCTGTGCCTGTGCATGTGTATGTGTGTGCTTATACCTGGACTCCAATTCTCTCTGGTAAGGGGATGAAGATAACATAAGTGGAGAAGATCCTCTTGATGACATCTGTGCAAAGACAACACAGTTTTGCTTTTCCAGTTTTTTGTTTTTTGTTTGTTTGTTTGCTTCAGGCAAAACATCAGTGTTTATATTCTAAAAACATGTTTTCACTTTATCATAATCGGTTACTGAAAGTAGATTGAATGGAGAATGTAGATTTATCCATTTAAAATTAAGTCTAGAATACAAAGTGTGCCTAAACACGAAGAGGTCTGACTACTGTCTAAAGCCACTGTGTATGATCAAGTGGTTTGATTACAGCGCAGAAGTGCTTAGACTGTTAGAGGCTGTAAAAAAGGAAGTAATCTGTAATCTTACCTCTGACCTGAGGATATCAGAGTGTGCTTTGTGTGTGACAGCTCTGAGTTTTAAACTGCTACTTAGTTCCTCTTCACTGCTTCCTGTTTGGTAAAAACAAAATACACAGCACAATACTATTGCAATACATAAGTTACCTTCTCCACTGTTTCCTATGTTATAGTTAACCTAAAACTCATGTTTCAGGTACAAAAAAGACCACAATCATACCCTGTGTGAGTGCCTGGACCTCCCCCATCTTTCTGTATTGGCCAAGCAGAATGGTCAACTCCTTTATACGACGATCCTGTTCATCAGCAAGACAAATATTTGGTCATATAAAAATCAAGTAGAGACTGGAACCTTTAATTCTGTCAAAACAGCTGTTGAACCCGGCATCTACTACATTGTGAATTATACCAGTAGTGGCAAAACAGGTTTCATTTACCTTTTCATCATTTGAAGTTAACAGAGACTCCATCCCCACCTTCAGCCTCCGGTATTCCTGGTCTAGCAAAGAAAAACAATTAAAATAGAATTTTGGAGTCACACTAATCTGATGTATAGTTAATTTAAGAAATCTGATAGGTGACTACTGTGATGTTGGCAATGGACATGAAAGCCATGCTAATATGAATAAACAAGCAAAACAAATACATAGCAACACCACAACTGTCAATACACTATCACCTGGGACAAACACTACAATGTTTTATAATGATGGTGCTAATAATACCAGCCGAAGAGTTTTCTTCTGAATTCCTGAAATTTCATTCTAAGAGAGATGGGTCTTACTGAAACTTGGCAACAATATACAGTATAAACACACAAACTCATGCACAACCAAACTCACAGCGAATGTAATTCCACATTGTTTCAAACACAGAAACAATTTTACACCTAAGAATCCTAGTATTAGTTAAAGTCACATTTTCTGTGGCATTGGAGGATCCTTGTCAAGATCTTTGTCAGCCCTGATGACATCACCATCATCTCAGCTTTGGCCTGGAGTAACACAAAGCCAGCCTTAAAAATGTTACTACATTTCTGGAGTAGCTGTTTACATGATCTTGCTGTTGCAGTGGAGGCCAGGCAGTCCAATAGAGCTGAATTTGACATGTTGTGTGGAACTGATATACACGCTCATAACATGGCCATTGAGACTTCTTGATTCTGATTGAGGAGGAGGTTTGGATGACAGGACACCAATGATGCAGGTGTTTGCTTGATGTTTGTTATGATTTGTGCAACCAAGGAAGAGAGAAAAGAAATTTTAGTTGCACAAGTTGTTGTTTTCTATGTCAATCTGGACATCCAAATTAACTAACAAAAGCAAGAAGCAAGAGAGGGCCTTTGGAGTAAACTTGACAGCTTGTGTGTCTGAGGGACACCTGCAGGGGAAAGGTGAAAAGAAATGTGACCAGTACTGAACAGAAAATAAAGAGACGTGGAGAAGGAACAGAGCTGGATAGCAATGATATCTGTATGCGACAGAGGGAGCGAAGACATGCTCGTTTTTTGACAATGAGAGGAACAACAGTTAAAAACAAAAAACAACCTAGAACAGCTTTGTGAACGCCTTCCTGGTATGGCCTTGTGCCCATGGTATAAGCAGGATAACCATGGATACCATGCATTGTGCACCCCATGCTGCACTGCCCAAAGAGGCATGCTAGCCAGGACATTTGAAAGGATGGAGAATTTGACTGCACTGTGGTTGGTATATTTACTATAACTGAATATTTACACAAACTGAAGCTCGGCTGTGGTCTAATCTGAAATCAGACACTCTGCCACGGGACACCTCACAGTCAATCGGGTGTCCACTGTTAGCGAAAGTGGGAACTCGTGTTTAAATCTCAGATTTACAGAGATTTGAGCCAAAACCACAGCAATGCTAGAGTAAATAACACTTCATGACAAAAATACAAAACTCAAGATGTCAAGTGGTCGTACAGTCAGATGAGTTTGGTTGCAAATCAGAGCCATTCAAAGAGCACACCGTGCCTTACATTTGTTAATCAGCTGCTTGATATACACCTCCTCTACAGCAGAGGGCAGCAGAGAGTCAAGAACAAATCAGGTTCACAGCAAAGGAGAGAGGGACATGATTAGATATTACAGTAATCAGACTTGAGTTGAAAGATATCCTCACTGACAAATGTGCGTCTGACATGATTGGACAGACCGTCAGCTGTGTGTACCTCTCTCTGCGCGGTCGCTGACTGTGCTGCCTTTGGCCTGCAGCTGGTTCTGCAGGTATTCGATCTCAGCGTCTTTGGTGGCCAGGAGCCCATAC
Source organism: Monopterus albus (assembly GCF_001952655.1). Lineage (NCBI taxonomy): Eukaryota > Metazoa > Chordata > Actinopteri > Synbranchiformes > Synbranchidae > Monopterus > Monopterus albus. The sequence continues at coordinate 289,813 of NW_018127945.1, read as the reverse complement.
AGCTCTGAGATTTCTGCCTGTGGAGGAAGACAGAGTAGATACTGTAGCTATAACCACATGTGGGGCAAATGAGGTCAAATCTACCATTACCAGATATCTGCCTCCAACATTTAGTTGTACCTGTTGGAATCCTTTCCCCTATACAGTATCTTCATGAGGTATTGGAATGATACAAACATTTAAAACTTTACCCCAGGGAAGGGTCAAAAAAACTTTGTAAATGTGAGATTTTAATTTTTGATTTTTAATCTGTTTTCAAAAATTGTTTTAAACATGTTTTCACTGTGTCATTGTTGGTAACTGAGTGTTTTATCCTTTTAAAATGAAAGTAAAGTGTGCAGAAAGTGAAGGCGTCTCTCATCCATTAATGGAATGCTGATTACTCTCACAGGATGGACATGACACGTGACTTACAGCTCAGGGCTTGGTTACACTTGCACCAGTGTCTGAGATGGTAAATCATTACTCTCACTGAAGCCCATGTGAGTAATGAATTAAAGAATGAATTCTGGGCTTGGCAGGGGACTGTATCCAGCTCTAGCTGTCTATCTATATTAGGAGGTGCCTGAACAGTGCAGACAGAGCAGCAGCAATGTTCCTAGTTCAGTTTAATTCACAAAGAAGCTGCCGTGCCATTGATTTGACTCACTGCTCCTCAAAGTAACATCTTTCTTAGATTTGTAGGAACTCATTTATTCACTCACCACAGCCTTGTATTTTTATTTCCCTTTAACTTTTGTCTTTGTTTGTTTAATTGCAGTGTTTAGTATTTGTCACCATAGTGTTTGTAATAAATGCATGTAATCAAATTGAACTTGTTTGTGCTTGTATCTCAGACATGGAACCTGAAAAAAAAATGCTAATTTGTAAGTTCATCTGTATGAATTTACTGCATGCTTTGGTTAATACAACAGCAAATTTGTGTTGGCGCTATTATTGAGCTTGTTTCTATACCGCTTATTCCTGAATAGTGTCACAGAGAGGCTGAAGCCAATCCCAGCTGACACTGGGAGAGAGACAGGGTCCACCCTGGACAGGTCGCCAGTCTATCACAGGGCTGACAAGTAGACAAACAACCACGCACTGAGTTGGCTGGGGCTCAAACCTGAAACCTTCTTGCTGTGAGGTGACAGCACTAACCACCACACCGCTGTGCCGCCCACTAATGCTACAAAGCCTGTTAAAGCTATAACTCACTGCCAGTTATTATTGTCAAAATGAGAATTTTTAAAGCAACTTGAAGTGGGGACTATGGTCACTGTATCTGGGTTATATCCTTAATAAACAGTGAACATAAACTCAGCATAACTACACAAACACACACAACTAATGTATACACATCACAGTCATATGAATTTACATTTTCATACAGACTCCAATAAAAAAACTGAGAGAGAGACAGTCAGCAGCAGGAAGGCTTTCTCTGACTTTCTTCTGCTTCTGCAAACTGACACATGAACACACACACACCTAAGCGGAATCAGGAAGTTTTATTAATTTTGTCTTTTTCTGATTTGTAATGACAGTTCAACCATCACAAGGCCAACAAAAAGCAAAGCAAGGAGGATTAGAAGGAGGAAGAACTTTCTTCTTCCTCCTTCTAATCCTCTGCAAGAGCAAAAGACAGAAATTAGGGAAAAGAGGAGGGAGGAGAAAAACGTAGGTGCAAAACAAGAATACTATTGGGCAAGAGGCAGAAAAAGGGACAGACAGAGTTCAGAGTATTAGTATTAATCAGAAGAAGGGAACAAGCAGTGGAACCAGAGGCAAAGGAGGAGGAGGAAGAAGAGGAGGCACCTGTGCGCTGCGCCAGCGCTCCTCCCAACGCTGCTTCTCCAGCTGTGTGTGCTCGACAGTCAGCTTGAGGCTGGACAGCCGGGTCATGAGCGACTGGTAACAAACATGGAGAGAGTAAGAGATAGAAAGCTAGAGAGAGGAAGAGGGTAATAACGGGGGCAATGTAGAGATGTGGGGAAAGAAAAGAACAGCAGAAAAAAGTGAAGAGAGCAAGCCGTGGAGAGGGGTTAATGGAGAAGAAGAGGGGATACAGACAGTGATGGAGTGAGAGGAAGAGAGGAGGAAGGAAGTAGTGTGAGCATAGAGAAAGCAGCTCCCTGAATTAGCCAGTAACAAACAATGTGTTAGGATGAAAAATGCTCTTTTATTAGTGTGAAGTAGCCTCTTAAACCCTGCTGGTCCATTCTTAGCAGAGACTTCACAGTTTCCAAAAATATAAAATATGTCAGGCTGAATTTTGGGAAAATTTGTATACAAAACAAAACAAGAATACTAGTGGGCAGGAGGTAGAAAATGCTGCATATGTTATTCCAGTTGTAAAACACAGTGCCTTTGATTTTAAATATATAATTCAGTGTAATCATCATGAAGCTTCCATGAAATGGTTTATTAAAAAAGTGACTGTTCTACAAGTCCATATATGAAAAATGTTTTTAACCATAACATTTTTAAAAAGAAATTCAGAAGTTTAAGAGGCTAAATCAATAAATGCAACAAGAGAAGCATCACAACAAATTATTGTGAAATCTTATTTGTACCAAGACACTGTAGTACCTCATTTCTCTAATTATCATATCACAGTGGAGAGTGATATGATAATTAGACATTTCTCTAATTATCATATCACTCTCCAATGTGGAAATGTGACACACACTGGTGTGTCAGTGACTTACCAGTACAAGCAGGTTGTTAGTCATAAATGACCTACTGCCCCTTTAATGTTCTAAACTTGAGCTCAATCTTTTGCAGAATTATTTTGCTACATGAATGACCACAGGTATCCTGGAGGGAGGGGGTTACCTTAGCTTAGCATACAGACTGAAAACATCTTGTATATTGGTACTGGTGCATATGCTGGCCGATAACTAAGATGAACAGATTATTCACGTTTTCTTCTCCAGTTACTATGTGTAATGCACATTATCATTACTGTCAGTATCCAGACCACTGGAATCTGTGATACAGACTGAAAATCTGTTTCTTTATCTGTAGCTGCTATAGATAAAACACACAACACATGGTCTATATACACTGTATATAATGAGTCCAGAGTGGCTGATTGTACAGATGTTTGGATTGTGTGTTACTTGTTAGTTTAACAAGTACCTTGGTAGCTCTTAGTTTTCTCTCATACTGGCTCTTCTCCCCTTCCAGCTCCTCCACTTTGCTTTTCAGCTGCTTCACCTCTTGTGGCAAATCCTGTTGAAAAACCAAAACACATCTTTTACTTCTTTTACTTTGCTTATACTGTACTTCATATCTCTTTTTCAGAGTCAGATGCAGCAGTCTAAATGGTCATTCAGGAATTCCAAACATTTACAATTCTGAAAAATACAAAATGTCACCTAAACGTATGAACCAACAGAGGGTTTGTCTGAACTGAACACATGCCAACATTTAAATGGGAGGGTATTCAAACACCGGGTCCCTGTTCAGTGCAGTTATAGAGGTCTTCGGGGCTGGACAGTTCAGTGGTTAATATCAGAAACATGATCCTCCTGAAAAGGACACCACAGCGTGCATTTATCAACAAGGAAAAGGCTGAACCTGAGGACCTATTGAAAGCCGTTCTGCCTGCCTATCTGCCAGCCGCAAACTGCCACCTTGTGCGGTATTATGTATTGTTAGGGGACCCATTACAAGACCCATCCACCTGGTCAGTGTAGGAGGAAACAGAGAGACGCAAACTTTGTTAGTAGAGGTAGGAACCACTGTCATGCAAGCAAACCACACCAAATCAAATCAAATACAATGCCTGATTCAAAACCCAAGTTGAAAGACAAAATCCAGATCAGGGCTGAAAGTGTTTTTCCAAAGGCTTCAAATACTTGAGGAGATGGGAAGAAAAAAGTGCATGTTTATGAGTTACTGTGTTCTTAGCTACCTGCAAACAATAAAAACAGTAGGTTGAGCTACAAGTAGCTCAACCATCCGGGTCCTACAGCCAACTTCACTTACTCCTCAAATATGTGGAAGTGTTTGGAAAACCAGTCAAAAGTCTTCTCAACTGCAAGAACCAGAGGACCGGGTGACCCCAACATCCTGCAGCACACATAGGCAACTGGCAAACACTCGACAAGAGAGGCTATTAGTTTGATTCTGTGGAAAGTTCCAAATACCAGGTGGTGTGTTGAGTGGTTAAAAGGGGAGAAGAGAAGAAGAGAAGAAATGATGGGGAAGGAGGGCAAGATTAGTTCATCCATCATGTCTCCCTACGTGCACAGCCTGTCCTCCATTGTGAAGCCGGGTGTCAGAGCCAGATATGCTCAGGTCTGAGCAGGCTAACCCCATCTGAGGGCTGTCACCCTGGGTCTGGCTGCCTCTGGGTTCCCCCTGCTGGGCCTTCCTCTCCTCCAGGGCCCGTTTCTCCTGGATGCGAGTGCTGATCTCCTCCTGAAACCTGCACATCTGCTCCTGGAGCTCACTGATGAAATTTACCACACACTGGGATGGATGGAGTGACGGAGGATGGCAAACAAATGGAGGATAGTGGAAAAGGTGTAACGATAGAGAGAAGGAAAGAGGAATAAATGAAAGTCATTTGTGAGCTGACCATATCTTGTAGACTGTCAGATGAAAAATACCTCAAAAACATCTGAACAACATATAGTACAATGTAAATGGTAATTGCAAAAATGAGTGCAGAAAAAGGAACTGTGCAAACAACCGCCTGCTGAATTTCAGGATAAGATGAGGTTGGAAGAATCCTGAAACAGTTCCTGGTTAATGAAGGAAAACATGATCATTAACATCACAAATGCCACACAGCCCATAACAAACTAAGGAAACCAAAAGTAACTTCCAGGGGTTTGTGCCAGAACAAACCATATCCGGATCCAGCACCTCTCAAATTATGACCGGCGCCTAATTTACATATGAAACAAAATGAATATAAAAAGTCTGAAGTCCAGTACTTTTGGTACAACTATCCTTTTACAGCAGCATATTAAACTAAAATTAGACTAATTACATACAATAAAAACAGGCAGCTGGGCTAATTACATCACAATATAACCAGCCCGTGCAAGTCACACTGGATCAGGTGCACATTCACTGTAATGTTAGCCACAAAACAAATGGACATAGGACTGAGGAAAAACGTGGAATAACATGACAGAGGACTCTTCCCCATGACTGTGTTATGGGCTGTTTTAAATGACTGAAGATAAGAACATGTTTATTTACCGTTACTGCATTATATAGTCTCTAGTGTGCTTCGAATGTGATGCTGTAATACTCTGAATATAATGTTAATGTGTAGTAGAATAATAAGGCCACCAATATGATGTCACAAACAGATTAACTAAAGCATTTAACATCACTCGCACTCGACATCTAGTTCAAGTTCAAAATCAAAGTGTTTATTTATCATATGCACAGTTAGGAAACATGTTTCCCTGTACAATGAAATTCTTATTTTGCCGTCCACATGAATGCCTCAAAATACAAATGAAATATAAAGTAGATAAATAAGTAACACTAAATCTAAGGCACTTTAAGCAGCAAATGCAGAGATATAATAAAAATATAATAAGAGAATGTATGCTGCATGGGAGCAGCATGTGAAGTAAACAGTCAATGCACAAACTGAGAATGTAAACAGTACATCATATATTTCCTGGTAGTAAACTCCTCAGCTGTTTAGGAGTCTGATGGCAGAGGGAAAGAAAGAGTTTTTCAGTCTAGAGGTCCTGCATTTCACACTTCTGAACCTCTGACCAGAGGGTAGGGAGGTGGACAGTCTGTGCTGGGGGTGGGTGGGATCTTTGAGGATGGAGGCAGCTTTCCTACGCACCCTGCGGTGGTAAATGTTCTGCAGAGAGGGCAGTGGAGTCCTGGTGATCTTCTCTACAGTCTTTACCACTCTCTGCAGGCACTTGCGGTCCATAGCAGTAGTGCTGCCATACCAGACAGTGAGTGTCCAAGTGAGGTCCTCACTGATGTGGACGCCCAGGTATTTGAAGCTGCTCACCCTCTCCACTTTGAGCCCCGGGATGAACAAAGGCCGATGAGATCTCCTCTCCTTCCTCATGTCCACTATCATCTCCTTCGTCTTGTCCGTGTTGAGGCTGAGATTATTGTCCTTGCACCATGACTCCAGACCGGCCACCTCCCTCCTGTAGGCTGCTTCGTCCCCCTATCACTGCAGTGTTGTCCGCAAACTTTACACATCCCTGTGGGGTGCAGATGTTTGTAACAATGCTGGCTGAAATCCTATTGCCAATCCTGACAGTCTGGGGCCTATAACTATCTATAACTCACACTTGCAAATACTGTCAGGTTTGCCCGGCTGCACCTGCCTTTCTCATCTCTCTCTTTGTTTTCGATTCCTGATTATGCCACATCGCACACCTGCCACATATCCCTTAATCAACACCACCTGCATTCACTTAGCCCTTCACTCTACTTAAGTCCAGCTCGCATATCATTCTCTTGCCAATTCATCACTGCTTCCATGCCGACAACATGCACCACTTTGTCCAGATCTTTTTGTTTTTACTTTGCCCGGCTGCACCTGCCTTTCTCATCTCTCTCTTTGTTTTCGATTCCTGATTATGCCACATCGCACACCTGCCACATATCCCTTAATCAACACCACCTGCATTCACTTAGCCCTTCACTCTACTTAAGTCCAGCTCGCATATCATTCTCTTGCCAATTCATCACTGCTTCCATGCCGACAACATGCACCACTTTGTCCAGATCTTTTTGTTTTTACTCTCTTGTCACTAATAGTTTTTTTTTTTGCACTCTGGATTATCACCTCCTCCAGTTCCTAATTACACCTCTCCTGCTCACCATCACTACCATGGATTACCATTTCCGGATCATACGCCTGATCGCCCTCCCAGTCTCCACCAGGTCGATGCACAGTCCTACAAACTGCCTCCATTCACTACCAACCTCTATTCTGTCTCCTCAGTCTGTTCCATCTCCACCAGCCAGCCAGTGAGTGACTATCTTTTCTGTTCCGCAGCTTGGCCCTCCTTCTCCAAAGTCCACATAGTATTGTTAGGAGGCTGATCGACACCTGGTTCCTTACTTTCCTTTCAGTATTTATGTATTGTATGTCCACTGCACTTGTAAATATTTGTTTGCACCGAAGTCAGCCCTCTGGGTCCATTCTTTTCCGCTCCTTCACCCTCCTGTGGACGAGCGAATCCTATCAAATAAGTGTATGTAATTTTATGTAATTTATTGGTAACTACATACACAACAAATAATTTTTTGCCTTTAAGCTGCTCCTTAATGTGGAAACTATGCAAACGCACTTGTCACTGAGGTATTTTTTCATTGTGGGGCCTCCCCTCCCCACACTGACACATTGGGTCCATCACCAAGTGATATTCCGGGACCTCAATTTACAAATTAAGCACTTGTAACTTATCCAAATACAAACATATACAGCATTTCTACCTTAACAGGCAAATGTTTCACAATTTGTCTCATTCACACTCATGGTAGAGCTGCCACACACACACACATTGTCTTTCTATCACTTCAGAGGACATTACAGTAACTTGCATTAATTTCCTGGAGACTTACCCTAAACCTAACACAACCACTACTTACCTCAGCCTAACCTTAAATAGCCCATGGCATGCTTTTCCTTGTTTTTTAACTTCTCTACAATGTTACAATGGTGAATTATCATCTTAGATGTGACCTAAAGCTCAAAAATGAGATGTATGTACAGTATAATAGTTTACATTTTGGGGACTTCCTTTTTGTCCCCATAAGGACATCGAGTCCCCACAATATGATGGTGTAAACAGATTTACAGTATGTCCCCTCAACATGTACTACCAGACACTACCCAGCACATGCATGCAACTCTCTCTTCCCTGAACAACCCAGTGTCAAAGTGTCCTTGAGTCTGACATGTAACTGTTAATATTCATAATGTCTGTCACTGTCCAATCAAAGAGGGCACTTTGTCAAGTACAACTTTATGCAATTCAATGCAACACTTCCACTTTAAGATCTGTGTTTATGAAGCTCAAACTATTTCCATTTTTGGTGAAACTGCTATAAATGTATAAATTCAATTATATGTTTATTATTGTTATAGTTAAAGGTGGTGTTGAACCGGACTACATTATATTCAGGGCTGTTCCTTTTATGTATGTTTGTACAAAAATATAGACACACCTCACTACTTTTTTTTTTTTATATAAATGAAATGCACTTTGTTTGGCTCTTGCCATTTTCAGCCCCGTTGGCTGTAGGGATGGCAATGTCAGCGGCTCTGTCACCACTCTGGTCCAGGCTAAAATATCACAATCAAATACTGGTTGAAATAAACACTGGATAGATTGCTATAACATTTTTTGCAGATGCACAGTTTTCCGGTGTAATAGGAGACACTAGATTTTTATAAAGCTAATGTAACCCCACGGTTGTTTGCTGCCCCACAGGACTTTGTTGTAGAAACTTGTTCTAAGTTCACATGTATTTTAGTGAGTCAAGTGTAAAATTACAACATGACTGCCAAAGCATGAAAATAAGCATAGCATTTTATTAGTGGCTAAAAAAATTTGAAATCACCGATAAGACAACTTTGTTTCTTAATTGGTTTGACTTGAGCTTGGAAAAGAGGCAAACACATTAACAGAAAAGTTAGCTCACACTTAGGTTTTTCATAGGTGCAGACATGACATGAGTTTTGTCCTGTGTGACAGAAAATATTTCCACAGAATGTCCTGTCATTAAAAAATAAAATCTTTCTATCCATCTGCCACCGCCTCTCATCTTGTCTCTCTCTTCCTTTTCTCTCTGCTGTCTGTGCTCTGACTTGTCAAGCCCTCTCTTTCTTGCTGTCTACTTCCCCTGATTCTTGCATGTGCACAGCATGAGCCTCTGCATGTTCAATCAAAGCACAGCCCTGGGTGCTGGATGCCTTGTGATACCACAGGGGCAAACCACAAGAGCCGATTTACCATCTTGTGGTGCCAGTGGGGAGCAGCTGAGCGTCACAATGAACAAAGTTCACACAAAGAAACTAGTGATAGCAAGCAAAGACTGCTCAACTAGAGTTGGGTGATATGTTCTGTGTGTATGTGTGTGCATTCACACCATTCTTTGTCCAATCAGTCAAAGTGACTCTGATATTGTGCTTTAAAATTACAGTACAAGTAACAGGTGGGATGATGCTATGGTTCTTATTTGGAATTTGAAGCATTTTTGTAAAAAATAAGAGAAAAACCATGTGTTGCTGTTTTAAGCTGAAGAAAAAAGAAACCATATCACCATGGCATATGCTTCCATACCCACCTGCTATGCAAACTGGACAGAGCGAAGATGACTGTACATCCTGGGGGCGTACACTGCAAAAAATATTCATTTTCACAAGAGTGCTGAGGCTCAGTATCTGAAGTTGGATTTAATTTCAAGTTTTCACCTGGGCATTTTTCTCAACAGTTTTTCACAATAAAATTTAATATTCATAATTAAATAACCAGCCTTATTAAATCAGTTAAAATGATTTCATGATTTATTAGGGATTTTACTGTCAAATATCAAAATTTTCTGCTTAATCTAGACAATGTAGGTGTGATTTGACTGACAGTGACAACATAAACAAACCAAAATTGTCATTCGATCTGATTAAAATTGTCATGCTCCTGCCCCTCTTGCTTCCTGTCATGCTTTTATTTTCACATTACTTCCTGTTTTGTTTCACCTCAGTTTTGGCCCTTTTATTTAGTCATCATTAGTTCACCTGCTCCTTATTGTTTGCACCTGTTTTTTACTTCTATTTAGGCAGCGTCCTCCCACCAGGACGCTGCCAGATTGTTCTAGACCCCAGCTCTGAATCTCCAGCATTTATACCTTGCCTGACTCTCTGTTTCTGACCTTGGATTGCCGTTTTTTGACCACCGTGTTTTGTCTATGCCCTCCCAGATTCTGTTCGCCTGCAGTGTGCCGACTTTCTGATTTTTGTCCCCCTTGACCTCGAGTTTGGATCCCCTGGCTATACCTGTTTACCGGCGCCGACCCTGGACTGTCTTATCGACCTGATTGATATCCTGGACTTTGTGTTAGTTGTTTTGCTTACAACAATTAAAGAACTTGTCGCTACCCTGGTTCGTCTGGTAATTTAATTCTCAGCCAGCGAACAGGACCAGGACTGGCGGGCTCGCATGGAACAGGCTCTGGCCCACCAGGGAGCCGCTCTGGGGCAGATCCGAACCGAACTGCTCCGCTTGAACTTTGTGGAGACCAGCAGCACCGCTACCGGGGGTTCTGCTCATTCTGAACCAGTGGTACATGAACCCAAGCTATCTCCACCAGAGCGCTATGGAGGGGCTTTCTCACACAATGCAAAATGGTGTTCGAGATGCAGTCATCAGCGTTTCCCACTGAGCGAGCTAAAGTGGCCTATTTGTTATCGCTACTGTCTGGTAGAGCCAGGGGATGGGGAACGGCAGAATGGACGGCAAGGTCTGCTTGCTGTTCCACCTTTGCTGATTTTGGTACTGAATTAGCCCGGGTCTTCGATCCTTCCTGCCACGACGCTGCCGTTTCTCCTTCCCTTATGATCTCAGTGGTCCGGGACTGCAGTAGATTACATCATAGCCTTCCGCACTACAGCTGCAGCGAGTGACTGGAACGAATCGGCTCTTGCCCATGCGTTTTACCACGGACTGTGTGACCGGCTCAAGGACTCTTTGACGGCCTACGATCGGCCACGAAGATTACCACCGCTCATGGACCTGGTCACACGACTTGACGGGAGACAATGAGAGCGCCAGTCTGAACGCCACCGGGGATCATCGCACGCCAACGCCGGCTTCTCCTCAGAGCTTCCGGAGCCTATGCAGCTGGGGGGATCCCGACTGACCAAGGAGGAACGGGAGCGCCGGTTCAGACTGAACCTGTGTTTGTATTGTGGGGGCACAGGGCATCTAGCCAGGTCATGCCCGGTAAAAGGACAAGGCTCAGCGCGAGGAGGAGGGCGCAGCTGAGCCGGACGATGACAGGTACTGTCCCTCCTCACCCAAATGTGTCAGCGCTGTTGTCGATGGAGACCCGTGACATCTCCATTTCTGTGTTTATTGACTCAGGGTCCGATGCATGTTTTATGGATCCTGCCTTTATACACGAGCATAACATACCCACCTGTCCGGTTGCACCGGCTCTCTTAGTACACTCACTCAATGACAAATTGTTGCACCGAGTTACAGCCCAGTCAGTACTGCTCACTTTGACCATTGAGAACCATGTCGAGCAAATGCAGTTTCTTGTTATGCGATCGCCACATCACCCCGTTGTTCTCGGGTACCCTTGGTTGGTGCAGCATGGGGTACAGGTTGATTGGGGGACGGGACGTGTGCTTGGGTGGTCGACTCAGTGTGTAGGGACTTGCTTAGCGTCTGCCGTTAGACAACGGCACGGGCCTATGGTGGCAGCAGAAGAGATCCCAGATCTACAGAAAGTACCACCAGAATATCAGGACTTGCATAAAGTGTTTAACAAGACA
>NW_018127945.1:270955-276165 GCF_001952655.1 Monopterus albus | reverse complement strand
TGTCACGCTCCTGCCCCTCTTGCTTCCTGTCATGCTTTTATTTTCACATTACTTCCTGTTTTGTTTCACCTCAGTTTTGGCCCTTTTATTTAATCATCATTAGTTCACCTGCTCCTTATTGTTTGCACCTGTTTTTTACTTCTATTTAGGCAGCGTCCTCCCACCAGGACGCTGCCAGATTGTTCTAGACCCCAGCTCTGAATCTCCAGCATTTATACCTTGCCTGACTCTCTGTTTCTGACCTTGGATTACCGTTTTTTGACCACTGTGTTTTGTCTATGCCCTCCCAGATTCTGTTCGCCTGCAGTGTGCCGACCTTCTGATTTTTGTCCCCCTTGACCTCGAGTTTGGATCCCCTGGCTATACCTGTTTACCGGCGCCGACCCTGGACTGTCTTATCGACCTGATTGATATCCTGGACTTTGTGTTAGTTGTTTTGCTTACAACAAGTAAAGAACTTGTCGCTACCTCGGTTCGTCTGGTTTTCTAATTGAGTTCACCACAACCTCTGTTTGGCATATGTACATGCCAAACCTGACAAAAATATTGTGACATAACTTTTTTCCAACTGAGCCCTGCCCACTTAAAACAAGCATGAACAGCACAGGTTAAACATAAATGGCAAAATGATCAAAGTCTATCAGTGTTTGGCAGAAACACGCTCATGTCACAATCTACTGCTCATAGTAAGATGCTGACTGGGAAAACAGGTTTTGAGGGCCTTCACTAGAATTCTATTTTAAGGAGCATAAGACATTACTCATCATGACTAAATGACTGTTTAGGATAGCTATTTTTGCTGTATTTACTCCAGAATGTCAGCTGTCTGTTTGGCAGGCCATCTGCATGGTGTTACTGTAAGGTAAGACCATTTGATGTGTTCTGGCTTGTTTCAGAACATCCGCACTGAAGCTCGTATCTCATCCAGATACTTTTCATTATCATCTCTGCCAGTGAAGCTGGTTGTGAGACAAGTTCTCACAGAGCTGGCCATGCTGTGGTGTGCCTGATTAGGTTCTGGATGTTATAAATAATTTTCAGTGTTGGCAGTGAGCCCAGTGTGTGGGACTGGTGACTAGTTTAGTGGCAAAACCAAACCCAGAAGGACTACTGGTGAATTGGTTTCACAACAGGTAGGTGGGTCAAAGGATGGCTAATTGTGTTCAGTTTGGTTGGTTCATCCAACACTTTGGTCCAAATCAATACGTCTCAGCAACTAATGTCCACACTTTCAAGAAAACTGGTATGAATATTGATGCACATTCACATTTTTCTAGGAATTCAATAATTTAGCTTTCTATTAGTTTTCCAATGATGTTATTATACTATTATGCAGAATGTATTAAAAAGTTTTCAAGTAATTCATTATTGTGGGAATTGTTCAGTTTTCCAACACAGACCATGTATGGTGTGACTTGTATGTAGCTGTCATTGCTACAATAACCAGCTGACAACCATTAAGCTCAAAACAGATCTGGTTCAATCATCAGAAATCAAAGTAATAGGCAAAATAATATTTTGGAAGATTTATCCTCCTTCTACTGAACACTGCATTGAATGTATATATTCATTTAAATGTAGGCAAATGCAGCATCTCTGCTTATAGCACATTAAATACAGGCATCACTTAAGCTGTTAATTGCTGGATCAAAGAAACTCAGTGAAACACACATACCAGTTTGTTGATTTACCTCAGCTTTGCTCTGCTTTGTGTTCGTAGGATCTTGCAGGTGTGTGTGAGTCTCATCCACGCTAACCAGCTTCAGTTTGAGACAGGACACCTCGTCCATCAGATCCAGCTTCTCAGTCTCCAGTGAGGTCCTGTTTATCAGCTCCTAAAGAAATAATACATACACTGTGAGAAAAACAATTGAACAACTTTTAAAATCCATACCTACAGAAAACATCAAACACACACATACAATGGAGGTCAACTCAGTGAAAAGTCAGCATGCTACTCCGCTCGGTACAACATTGTGCCCACACTGACAGAGCAGGCCAGGCTGGGGCCCTAGACCCCATAAAGCTAAATATACACGTTCAGCCACACAAACATGCACACACACAGGAGAGCTAGGGACTCTATTAATATATCTTTGTGCTTCTTTGGTATGGGAGAGAGAAAATGAAAGTGTGTGCATGTGAGAGATAGAAAGAGGATATGCAGCCCACTTGAACAAAAGTCACGCCCACATTGCCACTGCTCAGTGTGTCTGTCTGCTTTCATTTCCTCATCTGATTTACTTCTAATCCCACTTCCTTGTTGCTAAATGCAAACCTAAGTTGCTTGGGTTGTTGTTTAAGCCTCCGACATCCATTTTCTTGCTCCATTGTTGTTATGATCAAATAGCTAATGAATGTTCATGGGAAGACCCAGGACACGCTGAAGGAACTATGTCTCTCGGCTGGCCTGGGGCCTTGGCATTCCCCCGGAGGAGCTGGAGGAAGTGTCTGGAGAGAGGGAAGTCTGGGCATCTTTGCTTAGACTGCTGCCCCCGCGACCCGGTTCAGGATAAGCAGAGGAAAATGGATGGATGGATGTTCATGGGTTCTACAACTAACTAATCTAAAAACTAGAATTACCACTTTGTTGATGTACTGTATGCCTCCACCAACCAAAGTCACAGGTATGGGGCAAACATTAGGTCACTGACCTTGACCTTTGACCACCAAAATCTAATCAGTTCATCCTTGAGTCCAAGTGGACACCTGTGCCAAATTTGAAGAAATTGCCTCAGGCTGTTCCTGACATACAGTGCCTTGCGAAAGTATTCGGCCCCCTTGAACTTTGCGACCTTTTGCTACATTTCAGGCTTCAAACATAAAGATATAAAACTGTAATTTTTTGTGAAGAATCAACAACAAGTGGGACACAATCATGAAGTGGAACGAAATTTATTGGATATTTCAAACTTTTTTAACAAATAAAAAACTGAAAAATTGGGCGTGCAAAATTATTCAGCCCCCTTAAGTTAATACTTTGTAGCGCCACCTTTTGCTGCGATTACAGCTGTAAGTCACTTGGGGTATGTCTCTATCAGTTTTGCACATCGAGAGACTGAAATTTTTGCCCATGCCTCCTTGCAAAACAGCTCGAGCTCAGTGAGGTTGGATGGAGAGCGTTTGTGAACAGCAGCTTTCAGTTCTTTCCACAGATTCTCGATTGGATTCAGGTCTGGACTTTGACTTGGCCATTCTAACACCTAGATATGTTTATTTGTGAACCATTCCATTGTAGATTTTGCTTTATGTTTTGGATCAGTGTCTTGGTGGAAGACAAATCTCCGTCCCAGTCTCAGGTCTTTTGCAGACTCCATCAGGTTTCCTTCCAGAATGGTCCTGTATTTGGCTCCATCCATCTTCCCATCAATTTGAACCATCTTCCCTGTCCCTGCTGAAGAAAAGCAGCCCCAAACCATGATGCTGCCACCACCATGTTTGACAGTGGGGATGGTGTGTTCAGGGTGATGAGCTGTGTTGCTTTTACGCCAAACATAACGTTTTGCATTGTTGCCAAAAAGTTCGATTTTGGTTTCATCTGACCAGAGCACCTTCTTCCACATGTTTGGTGTGTCTCCCAGGTGGCTTGTGGCAAACTTTAAACAACACTTTTTATGGATATCTTTAAGAAATGGCTTTCTTCTTGCCACTCTTCCATAAAGGCCAGATTTGTGCAGTATACGACTGATTGTTGTCCTATGGACAGAGTCTCCCACCTCAGCTGTAGATCTCTGCAGTTCATCCAGAGTGATCATGGGCCTCTTGGCTGCATCTCTGATCAGTCTTCTCCTTGTATGAGCTGAAAGTTTAGAGGGACGGCCAGGTCTTGGTAGATTTGCAGTGGTCTGATACTCCTTCCATTTCAATATCTGTTCACAAATGCTCTCCATCCAACCTCACTGAGCTCGAGCTGTTTTGCAAGGAGGAATGGGCAAAATTTAAGTCTCTTGATGTGCAAAACTGATAGAGACATACCCCAAGTGACTTACAGCTGTAATCGCAGCAAAAGGTGGCGCTACAAAGTATTAACTTAAGGGGGCTGAATAATTTTGCACGCCCAATTTTTCAGTTTTTTATTTGTTAAAAAAGTTTGAAATATCCAATAAATTTCGTTCCACTTCATGATTGTGTCCCACTTGTTGTTGATTCTTCACAAAAAATTACAGTTTTATATCTTTATGTTTGAAGCCTGAAATGTGGCAAAAGGTCGCAAAGTTCAAGGGGGCCGAATACTTTCGCAAGGCACTGTATGTACAGATAGACAAACAAAACCTGAAACCATAATGCCTCCACCCACAGCTCTGGCTGGCATGGAGGCATAATAAAAATGCCACAGAAAATGAGATTAAGTGTTGTGGGAACTGTCAACTTTATGGTGGTGCTAAATGAAAATCCGGAGATCACCTAAGTCATCATGATTCAGCGGTTGGTGAGATATTTCAGTCTGGACCAAAGTGGAGGGTTGACCACCCAACAGACAACCATTGCCATTCATACATTCATACACATATAAATTAATATTTACTTATTTCCATTAATAAATATTCAAGGTTAAATTTACAGTATATGTTTGTTTGTCCCCCTTAATGTGGATGTGTGGATACTGTACACTAGATACATTAGAAGGGTACACTTGCATACCCTCCAAATGGAAAGATCACATGGTAAAAAAAAAAAAGTCAATTCAGAGACAGACAGCACAAACCCCATAATCACTCCAGCTCAGCAGCATTACTCACACTCACACAAACACACAGTCTATACAGTTATGACAGCTGCTTGTCAGTTTGCAATTTAACACCAGTGCCACTAACAGCAGAATAAGCCGTGGTCTTCAGAGATAATTTATCAGACCTCTGGGGTCAGGTCCACAATGCAGCTGCCTGACATTTGCTTTCTCTTAATTATGAAGAGCAGCATGTGATAAATTGTCATCCACTCTATAGTATTTATAGACCTCTTTAAGAAGGCTGCACTCTTCTCCAAAACTGAACTGTGTTAAATATGGACTTAATTTATTTCAGCTTATCCCATTCTTCCTAGAAGATCCACTCAATCTCCATCTATTTGGATGGGAAGTGTCTGTAAATGACCTTTTTCAGGTCTCTCCACAGACGTTCTGTGGGGTTTTAGTCTGGGCTTTGGCTGGGCCACTTAGGGCCAGTCAGAGACTGGTCCTGAAGCCATTCCAGTGCTGTCTTGGCTGTGTG
>NW_018127945.1:250247-270889 GCF_001952655.1 Monopterus albus | reverse complement strand
AGGATTTCTGAAGCTGTGTTAGAGTGACCGCTGGGTTCTTGTCACTTACTTGACCAAGGCCATTCTTGCCCTGTTACTCAGTTTGGTCAAAGAGTCAACTCCTGGTGCTAAACCTCTTCCATTTCACAGTTATTGAGGTTGCTGGGCTCTAGAAATGTTTACCCTCATCCTGATCTGTGCCTCTTCATAATTTAAACATGGAGATCTACAGAAAGTTTAATGGGTGTTTTCAATTTGCTATAATGAGTTATTGAGTGTAGATTGATGCATGGGCAAATATGGCGATTTTATCCATTTTAAGTTAAATAAAGTGTACTAAAAGTAGCTCTGACAAAAGCTTTGGATGTGTGTGTGTGTGTGTGTGTGTGTGCGTGTGTGTGTGTGTGTGCGTGTTGTTAAGGACACTATGTAACTAAAACACTCTGCATCCTGTATGTGGTCAGTGTGATGAATGTCCTCACAACTATAGGAAGACATGACTGTATTTGTTGATTCTGTGCATGTGTGTGTGTGCTGACTCAGGATCATTTCTTATTAGATTAGTTCCCACAGAAAGCTGCAGCCCCGGGGCACTGACACACAGGGTTTCATATGGTTGGCTGGACTCTGTGTTTTAATCTCTCTCTCTCCCTCTCTGTCATACAAACACACAAGAAAGTGAAAGTGACACATAAAGAACATCTTGCAGTTTTTTTTTTCATTTCTACTGTGTTTTCATAACTGTTAGAAATCAGTATAGACAGCAAAACTTAGAGGATATAAATGCCTGGAGAAAAATGAATGTCACAGCCCTGGTGGGTTATTTATTTGCGGGCTGTGACCTTTTTATCCTTGGTGTTGACAATGAAGAGGACAAAGAGCCTGCTGAAGAGTCTAAACAGAAGGCTGATTCTCTGATGCACTGAGCTGTGGTCTTGTTGTGTCCTAGCCTGGCAGAGCTCATGGGTTTGTCTCACTGGTGATGTCAAGCAAAACAACTGAAACAACTGGAAGACGTTCAGCTCCACACTGCTAAATGGGGTACAAGCCAGTCCAAAGACACACAGCTTAGATTGACTGACGACTTTACATTGCCTAGGACTGTTTGTCTACATGTCAGCCCGGTGATACAGTAGACTGGCGACCTGTCCAGGGTGTACCCCGCCTTTCACCCAATGTCAGCTCGGATTGGCTCCAGCCCCCCACAGCCCTGTTCAGGATTAAGAGGCATAGATAATGAATGGATGGGTGGAATGTTTACCATCTTCACCTTCTCCATTTACAGTTTTAGCATGCTAACATTTGCTACCCTGCACTAAACACAACACTGTGTGTGACACTCCCATCAGCCATCGCTATTGTTTGTTTCACAGGGGAACTTGAATGTCTTTACATAATTTCATGGCTAGTCGTCCAGTAGTTAGATAGAAGCGTGAGTGAGTGTCTGCAAAGAAAAAGTGAATACCTTATAGTTGATTCTACAGATATAAGGTTTTAACCAAACAACACCAAGTGTATCTATTCATAACACACCATTATTCTATGACAAACAGTTTTGTCCAACCGCACAAATGCACCTTTAAACTGCCCTTTACCTATGAATTTCGCAATACACAAACCTCTGGACCAGTGAAAACTTACTGAACCAAAAGTGTTTTGAACTAACACAGCATGAAACAACAGTGGCAGCAGAACAATTCACATTCCTCTATCTAGAAAGGTCATGTTCAAACTCAGTGTATTACTGTTTAAGAGCAGACTTTGTCGAGTCTAATAACATGCCATTTGCAACAACACTGAGTATTGTTGAGCTGTGATCTGTAAAATCTACGTTTTCTTGTCACTTGTGTTCAACCCACCACCACACAGGTGAACAGGTGATAACTCAGAGGAGGCCAACGGTATAAAGTCAGGCTAGAAAGCTCTTAGTGACAACGCTGTGCCACTCCTTTATTTATTCATTTACAGTATGACTTCACTCCTATTAATCAACCACACTTCTGTGTGTACATCCTGTTTGACAGCTGGCAAAAATCATACTGCTAATGCCACTGAGGTCCACAGGCTGACATTTGTTCAAAAAAAAAAGAGAGAGATTTTGATTAAAGCAATATGTCAACTTCACAAATACTGCCTCTGTTATTCTGTTGTCAGAATTTGGGAACATTTGAGAGTATGATGTTTTAATATGAGCTAATTTATTTAGTGTAGTTATCAAACTCAGTTACTCAAACTGAATTCAACTGAAAACTCACAGGCAGAAGAATCTATTGCTGAGGCTTAATTTGCAATCACCTCTAAAGCCAGACTTTATCACTTAAACCAGATTTGACCAAATCTGTCACCCCTGACTAATTTTAGGATTGGGTCTGGTTTCTGCTACATTGGTTTTCATTTGACAAGCAGTTTGAGGGGGGTCAAAATGTCTGATTAACTGAAAGTGATCTAGTGGTTTTCGAGCTGATCTAGCTGGATTTCTGGCATGTCCAAAATTTTTAGTTCAGCCAGGTGATTTTAGAAACTTGCTAAATGGTTAAGACACAAAATTGTGTTTGAGAACAGCAGTGCCAGCTTCACATAATGTATAAAAACACTAAAGGCCACCTGTGCACTAGAGATCGAATTGAGAAGCGTCTGACTGCAGACCTCACATCTGAGGACCCCCAGGTCTGTGAGCCAATGAAAGGAGACATGAAGTGTGTCATCTTTATAAATGACTGATGATTAAGTTCTATTTCATTTTCACAGCAGGACTTTACACAGAAGGCAGTTACCTGCTCTTGAAAAGAAGTAAAATAAACTTGAAAGAAGCGACTCACACATATTTTGGGATAGTTTCCTCTGGCTTGAAGGACCTGGGCTCCCCAGATGTGAGGTCTGGGTTGGACCATCTTGTTGGAATCAGCTGTCTAACTAGCCCGCTAGCTGGTAAACTGTCTATGTATTGTATACCAGCTTAGTGTTAAGGTTAGTTGCTTTAGAGTAACTGTCTTTACAGCCCAGGTATACACTTTTAAAATATTTCATCAGTCGTGGTAGTTGCCACCTGAAATAAACTATTCAGGTTTCGAAATATTCAGGTTACAAATGTCTTATGAGGAAAAAAAAATGCATTCAACAAACACGTTGAATGCATTTGCAGTAATGTTACTGCATAGTCACTTTTTTAGACACCCATGTGTAGCTGTTACCTGCTGCAGCATCTCCTCAGTGGAAGCCAGTTTAAGCCGGTGTTCCTCCAAAGAGCTTTCTAGATCTTTGATCTTCTCTCCCTGGGTCTCCACCTGGTCGGTCAAAACACTCACCTAGTGGGAGACAGGCATATTCTGTTAAGATACCCAGGCTAAATGCAGGCCTACAGCTAACTTAAGATAATACACAGCTATCATCAGAGATTCAGTTTGTTCTTTTTAGGGTTAGGCACCCTATGCAAACAACGCATTTTGGTCAATTCCTATGTGAATTAAAAGTAAATAAAACCTTTGCAGCAAGCAAACAAATATTACCGTGCTATTACTTTTACCTAAATTAGCCATCCAACTTTAAAGCTTTATTTAAGGGTGTAGTAGCACAAAGAAAATAAAAAGACAAGGTATGACTTTGATATGTTCGTATAAAGTGTTGAAGGGCAAACCTCAGTGTTAGTAAAAACAGCCTCCTACCTCCTCTGTTCCCCGCTGCTCACACAAATGAAGGTGAACATTTGCTATAGGAATGTTAGCTACCAGTGTGTTAGTATGTATATGCTAACACACACACACACACACACACACATACACACACACACACACGGGAGGTAAAGAGAAAGTAAAAACATGAACCACAAAGGGGGCAAACTCTCAACAGCCAGTTACATTTTCTGACAGGAAAAATAAGCCCCGGTCACATTTTCAACCAATCACGGCCCGACGTCAGACAAGGCACATGTAATAAGTAGGTGGGTGTTTGTGTGTGTGTGTGTGTGAGAGAGAGAAAGGAAATATGAACTTTTAAACAACTTTCTAAGCCAAAGTTGTCCATGAGGGTGGTGCACTTCAAAAAGAGACCCACTCACATGAGCCTACACAGAGCAACAAACAGACATG
Source organism: Monopterus albus (assembly GCF_001952655.1). Taxonomy (NCBI): domain Eukaryota; kingdom Metazoa; phylum Chordata; class Actinopteri; order Synbranchiformes; family Synbranchidae; genus Monopterus; species Monopterus albus. Next base: position 266,825 of record NW_018127945.1, on the reverse strand, counting down.
TACACAGATGAAGAGAGCCTGAGGGGTAGTGTAAAGGCTAGAGGAGGAGAAATGTTACGACAGACTGTGGATATCACAGATGTATAAACCAGTTATTAAAGTAATCTAAGACCAGAGAGAGCCTGTTGACATCACACAGTGCAGAGATATACAGTATGATCATCTGCTTTATCACAGCAGTAGTCGCTGTAAAAGTCGTCAGCAAACACAGGCTCAGACGGGTTGAAGGTGTCCAGGCATGTTTTGCTATGGAATAACATGAAAAAGCCAAAGTCCCAGGACTTTGCACTACACACCAGGATGTTTTTCCAGTGAGGCACCAATCCTTTCAGACAAATCCCTGGCTCATTTATTCACAGGATTCAAATTGATAAAACATACCTGGTCTATAATTAAAATTATATTTTAGTTTGACAGTCTTTTTCCTTTTTCTTTTATTTATTTATTTATTTTTGCAAATGCTTAAGCAAAATCAGGACAATGGAAAAGATTGAATCAGATTCAGCTGCAGAAAAATAACAGTAGAGAATGGGAGGAAACAAGGCACCACAGGGTCCCAGCTTGAACCCCTTGGGACTGTACGAGGCTACAAGGATATTCCATAATATTGTGTTTAATAATCACTTAGCCTAATAGCAGTTAATTGTTTTTAAAGTTCAGTGAAACTAGCTCTCACTAACTCTGCAATGGATGTAAACCGTCTCAGAACAAACTTATTGATGGTGTATTCTCTCTGTCAGTTGTAAATGAAGCACACATATATATATATACACACTCACACACACACACAGCTCTAACCTGTAGCACCAGGGACTCCTTGTCTCCCTCTAGGCGAAGCAGTCGCTCTTGGTAGGTTTCATCACCGCCTGGAGAACACAGGTTCACCTGGTCGAGACAAAGCAGAGCAAGGGAAATATAATTATGGTTTTAAATGCAAATGTGAAATTTCGTATAATCATCGCAATTATACGAAAGATGTACCAATACATAAAAATAAATAGGCAACTGAATAAAGTAAATTCAGTTCATACAATGCAACATTAGTTTAGTTGTTGACAGTTTTTAAACCATTGGAACAAGGGAAAAAATTAAAATGCTTATTTTTCTCTTAAACACCACACTAAAATTTATGAAATGTCACAATTTGTTTACAATTTGAATGAAACTATTATATAATAATCATTACTAATTTACTTGAAAAGGATTAATGACTAAAGTCAGTTTCAGGAATTCTCTGTTTGAAGACCAAAATTTGGTGATAATGAACAGGATGATTTTCTCTGGAGAACATGTTAAGTTGGATTATTTAAACCACAGTTAAAGAACAGGGCCCTGGTTGTGTGTATCATTATTCTGCCAGAAAGAGGTGCATTTATACTACGGTCAAATGAAGCCCATTAGCTACACACAGGTACACTCCATTCAGATATGTGACTTCTAAATCTGATGGCTTGTACCAGTGATGAGATGTGTCCTATCAAACATGCAACATGTATTCATTTTGATCGTTTTGTAGAGATGTTTTTTGTTTAACATTACATTGTCTTTTACTGTTATTGTCAAAAAATCAAATGAATACTGTAACAGCACAAAGTGAGACTGTGGTGGTACATAATCCATTGATTCTTATGCCATGTGCAGGATCAGTCTGAGCTGACCCACTGACTTATTCCTGCTCAAGGCTAACAGAGTGGTTGATGTTTCACAAGGCACGTGATACAGTTATGAAAGATCATCTGACTCATCTGACTCTCATTTTGCCAGAAATAAATGATCAACGTTTCTTAAAGCTTGTGTTCTGATTTTCACTGTACCATTGCCATCTCTGAAGCCACTGAGACTAACAAAGCATTAAATAAAAACACATATGAACTTTTTTTAGGAGCCACAAGTAAAAAATGTGGTGTCAGACTGTCTAGAAATAGAAATGCTCTGTGATGTAGTTACACAAACACTGTGTAAAAGATCTTTCCTTTTGGTCAGTAGCTTTTTTGGCAGCTTTGTTTTTCCTCACTATTAAAGTTATAGCTGGATTATGTGTTCAGCAACTCAGGAAGCAAAAATGAAAATCTAGCAGAACTTTTTTTAAATGATGGATTCACAAGTGCTTCCATTTCTTTCTAGAAAGTCAGATTATCTGGGGCTGCTGACTGCTTGACCTCCTGCTGTTAACACGGCCACCCAGGAAGAGGCGAACATTATGTTCCAGCTATGAAGCCCAGACGTGATTGGATGGTGTATTTTCATCATCTTTTTTTTGTTTGTCGTTGCTTTTCCTCAAAATCATGGCAGAAGATGTTTTGCTTTTCAGCTCAAAACAGTTCCTTCACGTAGCAAAATATGTTCTTAAATCCTTGGTTTCATTATAACTACATTCATGAAGGTCACAGTAGTGTAAGCGCACACATGTAAGGCACATTGAGTTAACTTTACGTCTGTGTCTGACTGTCTACGAACATGGGCAAAAGACCTTCAAATAACCCCCATTTAATCCTCGATGATCTGTCTGCAGCTGAGATCAGTGAGTTCAGAGGATCCTCCTGACTCTTGACCATATGGTCTCATTAAACCAGTTGGCATATAACTACGGTGTAAATTGACTCAAAAGACAAATGTGGGAAGGAAAGATAGAAAGCATGAGACCAAGAGAAAGTAAAATGACACTGAATCATTTACTGAAACCATGTTTGAATTAGCTGTCGCCAGCATTTCCATATAGTGTGACTTTTGGTGCACTTGGTCACTCAAGCAGGACAAGTCAGGAAGTATGTGAAATGGGCTCTAGTCACAGATCACAGGAAGGCGATAAAGCACTTGAAGGGGCCGTTAAAGGAAACCAGGCCACTCTGTTTCTATCTGTCTGTCATCGCCTGGTGGATTCTGTGAGAATCTGAGGGCAGAGCTTGGTTCTGACACATCATCACTGAATCAAGACTAATGGTACTATAGTCACATTTTATCCACAAACGTCTCTGTAGAAGACCACTTATTAAACGTTGTATGTCAGAGGAGTAGTTGAAGGTTTATTATTATTTATTTACACGTTCATCCATTTGCATGAAGTGACTTGACCGAGTTGAATTTTGTTATTTGTACATTTCTTGCAGGCTGTGCAGTGTGTAAACTTGTGGCTAGAGGAGTGGGTGGGACTCCCAATGGCAGTACAGTACATGATCCCAGTGACTAAGAATGCATGAGACATGCAGGACACCACCTAGCTTTATCATCACAAAAAAGTGCTCTGTACAGGAGTCACTGCTCTGTCCATACCCCTCCCCAAACATAAACTCACTTATTACTTCAACTGTCCAAGTCAAGGTGTGATCATGTTAGGAAGACTGACAGGATTAGTGACAACCTGCTTCTGAGGGGAACAAAGTGACTAAACTGCTTCTGTGCATGGAAACAACATTTTTCCCTCTGTTGCTTTTCAGTGCTGAGTGTTTGTTTGACCATACAGCGTGTATAATACATGATCTTGTGTAGTCATAGTCACTCCACCCCATTTCTAAATCCAATTTAAATGCTGGTCCAATTCAATTTTATGCCCACACAGCCTGACAATCAACAATTCCAGTTAGTGTGGACAAAGAATTTTAAAGTGACCTGGTGGTATTCAGGGTGAAGTGCCAATTTTTGATTATGCAGATCTATGTTTGAAATATAGTTCTGAGCATGCTCTTAATCATGTTTTATAAGTGACAGATATAGATAAAAACAGCTGTTTACTGTTACAGAGTGCACCAAGCAATGTGAATAAAATGACAGGATAGCTGTGTTACATGTTCCTGCAAATGAACCTGAACTTCAACAATGAGGAAAAAGTGCAATTCTGTATATGTCACTTTGCATGCATTGCTATGTCACGACACACTGATACCAAAAGACAGTTTTAATAACATGGTATTACTGATTTCAGCAGCCCAGCACAACAGCATGTGAAAGGTGTCAGAATGCAGAGGCCTACAGCAGCAACGCATGAGCCCAAGAAATTGTTCATAAACTGACATCGGCCTCCTTTCAAGACAGACCATACACTGAAAACAGACCCATCTTAAAATTTTGACAGTAGACTCAAAAATAACTTAAACACATCATGTACAGTAACTACACAGTGTAAATCATACAGAGAAGCATCAAATTGATGAGCGCTATAAAACTGGCCCTCTTTGGAACAACAACAACATAATGTTCTGAAATCTCAGATCTAATAATCTATTTCTTAATGACAAAAATAACTTTGTGCAACATAATTTAGGATACTGTTTCATGCTCTGTGTGGGGATTGTTAATGGCCCAAACAGCTGCTGGAATTATTCCCTTGAACCAACTGTGAAGGTCAGCTTAAAGGACACTATACAATGCTACAAACATTTTTAAATAAAACTGACATTTCTATACTTTTTAGGATGTTAAAGGGAAATATTTTAAGCCCAACATGAAGACAACTGGCAAAATGACAAAACAAGTCTTGGCTCCTATCATCTGTTTACATGACTCGAAGACAACATAAAACTTTGTGTCAGGTCCACTCGGCACGGCCTGCCTCTCTTTCTCCCTTTTTTCTCTCTCGTCCTGTGGGATCGGCGCCTCAGCTGTGTCGCATTCAGTCATCGGTGACTCGTTGGTTGTTGTGCACAGCTGAGGCGCATTCCGGTGATCACCTGGTTACCTTATTTAAACCTCTGGCAGACGCTCTGTCGTCGCTGGAGCATTGATGATGATGATTGCATGTACTACTTGTAAGTACATGTATGTAAATGCGTGTATGCAGTCGTCACACCATTTGATTTTCAACGCTGACAGTCCCTGTGCTGTTGAATTCTTGTTTTCTTTTTTGTTCGCTACTCCGTTTCCCTAACTGCCTTAGCTAAATCACCATTTTTCCACTAGCACCTGGGGCTGCATCTTGAGTCCTACCATTGTTCTCCCTCACCCCCTGGTGAGGAGGACGCAACCATAACACTTTGTGTCTTAACAGCACAGGTCTTGTGTGGCTCTTGTGCCTCTCTCTGATTGAATCCTGTGGTATCAGACACTGTTTTGTCAACAGCAATCAACTGCTGGATAATGCTTCTAATCTGATAACACAGACCTTGTGATGTGTGCCTCCACACACATACACATACACACATACCCACACCCCTCAGCACTAACAAGTGGAGATGCAGCCCAGCTCTTGAGCTATGGGAAATTACATCAGAAAACACTGGGAAACAAGACAAGAAGAGGGTGTTGACATGCTTCTAAACTTGGACATGGGGACAGAGGACAAGACCTTTTCCTTTAAACATGGCTCTTCTCTCATTACGGTGCAAACTCTTATAAGAAATCAGTTTATCAAAAGGAATGTGCAATGAGGTCAGACAAAAAAATGATAGAAGAGAGGAAAAAGAAACTAAAGTAAAACCCCAAGACTCACCTTTTTGAGCCAGGAGAAGTGTCTGTAGAAGTCAATGGGAGTCTCCATGCTCCCAGCCCATTGCTGCCCTGCCTATTTCCTCCCGGTCTTGTCAGTATCTATGAGAATCTGTGCATTAGTGCGTGTGCATGTGTGTACGCACAGCCCACAGACGAGACAAAGCAAAAGTGGAGTCTGGAGTTTACAGACTGCTGTAGCATTCCAGTGCTGTCAAGCAAATGGGCGTGAAAGTGTGCGTGTGACTGCAATGTTCACAGCTGTGAAGGGGAGCGTTTTACAATCTCTGCCTTCTGAGTGGGACATCCCCCCGCCACTCCATCCCTTTGGCCCCCTCCTCCTACAGTACTTCTCGCTTTCCTTTCATTCTTCAGTCCCACTGTGGCCTCTCTCACTCTCGCCCTAATTTCTCTTCACTTATCTCTCTTTTCATCGGACACTTGCTGCCTCCTCCTCAGCCTCCCCTCGCTTCCTGCTCTGGTTGGAGTTTTGGCTCCCCAGCTCTTACCCCTTCATTCTATCCCTTTCTGTCTCTCTTTTCTTTTTATTTCATTGCTCCCACTCTGTTCTTCTTCCTCCCTTACAAAGTCTGACAGCCAAATGGCCGAGCCCAAAAAGGAGGGGGTGGGAAGAGGGTTGGCCACTGTACTTCTTTCTCTGTCATCTGTCTGTGTCTAAGTCTTAGCCCAGGTTCTCTTAACTCCTCTGTCTCATACTGTTGACACACACTCTATAGCAGCAGCATCTGTTGTCAGCCATGTGAACAAAGCAGCAACAGGCTGTAATATCGCCACAAACATGACTAATGCCAGAGCTGTGTCCTGGTTGTTTGTACTCCCTCTTAATTAAATTATAGCCTTGTACCTTTCCCTCCCTGTGTCTCTCTCGATCTGTCCATCCGTCTCTGTGTGTCAGACCATCTTCATGTTTAAACCTACTACCTTAGGGTATCTTACAAAACTCTTCACCATAACAACACTGTCAGACATTTGTCTGAATGACAGATTCTTTTATCCACTTAAATGACTGTTTAAAGTGTATCCAAAAGTTGTACACAAAACTGTTAGACTCCATTAAAGTGCATTAATGTGTGTTTACAAATTAAATATTAAAATACAACTAAATATTTCTCTGTGATGTACAGTACATACAACATGGCCATTTCCGTAAGCCACTCTAAATGTATGAGCACATGGTCTGTCCATGCCTTAAAATGCATCAGCTGCATATGTGTGGAACACATCTACTACATATGCAGATGCCTAATGTAGTACATGCAGGTGTGCGGATACACGTGTGCAAGAAGAGTTTGGCTCTTGGTCTGTCAGGATCTGAAAGCAGTACTGAAAGTCAATGATAAATTTGAAGTCCTTTAAATTTTGCTATATTTAGAACTTTAAGTGCCAAAAGCTGCACTGAACATTTTTATATTGTTAATAAATCAAATGACCCTGTCTAAAGTGAAGGGGGTTACATAGAAAAAATTTAAAATTATGACCCAATTCTGCAGTTTCCCTTCCATCTTTCAGCTCATCGTTTGGGTTTTAAGGCGAGCAACTTTACTGTTTTTCTCTCATCAGCCTAGTTTCCACAGGCAGCCAGGGGCTGTTTCCAAATAAACAAAACAAAACTCAGATAAACCCACAGTACAAGCACTGAACTGCAGACAAAGTTAGCAGTTGGCCTGCTATACAAGTGAAGCATTCAGCTAGCTGAAACACTCCAACTGAATCAGAATGCGCTCTGTGTAGGTGGCATGTGTAAATAGCTAGCTGTTTGCTAACACGTTAGCAGTGTCAATGATATGAGATGACAGTGTGCCACTCTTAGCCTTTATTTCCTACTGCCTCGTCACTACCAACAGTGTGTCAGTGTTACAACTTGTTGCAGTCAGTGCTTCGATTTACTGATCTTTCAGTCATGTTTAAAATATCAAACAAAACTGACTTAAAGATTTATTTAGGGTCTGTGGTCACCTTTTATAAGCTGAGAAGGCAGAAAGACCATAGCTTTGACTAAGTAATGATCAATAATAATTATAAATAATCAATACATGGCAACAAATGCAGATATGATGCCACCTTGTGTGAGATTTAAAAATGTCCCTCTCTGCTGACCCTCAGTGCTACTTTAACAAAATGTCTTTTTCTGTCTAACAGACAAAACATTCTGTTGCTAGTTTTGAGAAAATTCCAACCTAAAAATCTTCAGCTGAGTTAGAAATACAGGGCCATCGGAAGACATGATACCACAGCTTCCTGCCAGCACACACTTACATTATAATGCTTCCTGTGTTTACATTATTTGTGTATATGTGAGTGCATGTTTCACCATGCTCTGGAGAGAAGCCTGCAGGGTAAAGGCTAATTGCATGGCATGAGCATCTTTGATCCTGTTCCTCTGGGTCAGCAGGGAGGAGCAGGAAGGGGAGAACGTGAACAGGAAGAGGACAAGACGGAGCAGCCAACCTTTAATATTAGCTGCTCTGATAATCTGCCAGGCTTTTGTTCATCTGCTACTGAAATTCACAGACCACAGGATCAGTTTACACTACTTTCCACTGAAGAAACGGTCCTTTTAGTAACTGATGACACTGGGGTTTGTATTCAGACTAGTAAGAACAATGTTTGTGGATGGGTTGTCCTGGGGATGACAACTTGTCCAGACTGAGTCAGGCTGTGGATCACTGCTCCTGGTCATTCCTCCTCCGCTTTCACCGCTCAACTGTCAACTCTCTAATTAAAGCATTCACTGAAGACCAGCAAGTCCGTCCACTTAAACAACCTAATTGAACTCATTTTAAAACTTTTTGCATTTTTCTTATCACTTGCTACTCTATGTATGTATTTTCTGAGTTGCACTTATTTCCTATAACCTCTGGTGAACAGATGTGAACATGTACAGCATGTGCGGAGACATACATTCATGGATTTGCCTGAATATTTATGGAAAACCGATTTGCTCATTTAAAAAACATCTGGGTATTTTTGAGAAAAAATCTGCAACAATTAAAACCTGTGAGTATTTATTACTGGCTGTCAAAGCCGTTCAGGTCTGTATAAATGATTACAGTGATGTTCAGCTAGTATAAATAAAATAAGTTACATTTAAGTTGAAATATTGCTTCAGGGGAATGACACAGGCACTCAAGCTGATTAATGGCCTCCATAGAACTGGTTCAGAACATGTCAGCTCCTTTTCAGTCAACTATTCAATCAACTTCTCAACAAATAAATCAATAAAGACGAAACAATCTGATTCCACAGAATTAAACTGGGACAGCACGATAGCATAGTAGAGGAACAGAAGAGTGAGCGAGAGAGAGAGGGGTGGGGGTTGGAGGAGTCAAAGTGACAAACAAGGAGAGGAAGTAAAGAGGGAGAGAGGGTTGGCCAGTAACTGTGTGCAACATGTGAGACATCTGCTGTTGAAACAATGTAAGAGCTGAAAAAGCAGCTGAACTGGATCCAAGGCCCATTTTCCCTTTTAGCTTCAACCATCTCAATCATTGTGTAAAACTCTATACTGCTTTCTGGACAGATGACAGCAGTCTCTACAGGACAAAACCCAGCAACAGCAACAAAAAGTCTCATAAAACCAAGTCTAACAACAGCTTTCATTACAAAGTAAAGCATCAAATTCACTCATGTTAAACAGCCAAACACCCCAAAAAATATACAATTCCTGTGCCATGTTTGAGGAATTTCACCTTACCTTAACAGTCCCGAGCGTTTCAGTCCTCTTTGCAGAGACTTGTGTTTCTAACTGCTACACTAACCGCGTCATTTACAAATTCACTCATGTCAGAAAGCAGAGGGATGGTGAAGAGTAGCAGTCAAACATGGTGAAGGTTCACTGATGTTTTGGGTTTGTTCTGCTGCTTCAGCCACTGGATGTCTTGACTGTGTGTACGACATTATGAAATCTGAAGCCTAGCAATAAATTCTGGGGCACAATTTAGGGCCCAGTGTCAGAAAGTTGGGTCTCTGTCAGAGGTCATGGTCTTACAGCAGGACAATGACCCAAAGCAGACTTCAAAAAGCACCAGAAATGGTTTCAGACAATGTGCTGGAGAGTTGTGAAGTGGCCAGCAATGAGTCTAGATCTAAATCCCATAGAGCACCTGTGGAGAAATCTCAAAACAGCAGCTGGGAGAAGGAACCCTTTAAATCTGAGAGACCTGGAGCAGCTGGCAAAAGAAGAGGGGTCCAAAACTCCAGTAGAGAGGTGGAAGAAACTCACTGATGGTTACAGGAAGGGAGTGATTTCAGTTATTTTGTCCAGAAGTGGTGCGTTATCTGACAGAAAGATGTACAAAAGTATATTTACAAGTTATTGCACTGAGGGTTGTTGTTCTGTTATACATTCATGGGTTAACTGTTCATCAGTATGATGGCCCGGGGGAAAAAACTGTCCTTATGTCTGGTTGTTTTGGTGTACAGTGACGTGTAGTGCTGTTCAGAGGGGAGAAGTTCAAACAGTTTGTGTCCAGGAACTGCAGAAATCTTTTCTGCCCTCCTTTTGACCCGTGAGGTGTAGGGTTTCTCCTCCTGAAGTCCACTGTCATCTCCACTGTTCTGAGCATGTTCAGCTCCAGGTTTTTGCGGCTACACCACAGGACCAGCTGCTCAACGGGTGCTGGATGTGGTTTTCCCCAGCCTCACCTGCTGCTTCCTGTCTGTCAGAAAGCTAGTAATCCACTGACAGGTGGGGGCAGGCACAGTGAGCTGGGTCAGATGATGGTGTTGAAAGCCGAGCTGAAGTCCACAAAGAGGGCCCGTGCATAGGTCCCTGGGGAGTTGAGGTGTTGCAGGATGTAATGCAGTGCCATGTTCACTGTATCATCCACTGACCTGTTTGCCCGGTAGGCGAACTGCAGGGGGTCTAACAGGGGGTCTACGATGTCCTTCAGGTGGGACAACACCAGTCTTTCAAAGGACTTCATAACTACAGATGTCAGGGTGACAGGTCTATAGTCCTTCAGTCCGCTGATGGAGGGTTTCTATGTGTAAATGCATGAATAATTCTATCACTAACAATTCTAAAGTCTTTTTAAGCTTTTCAACAACTGACGTGCATAAAGCATGTGTGATACATGCTCATGGGCATGTGCACCACAGCACCACCGCCAAGAGAAATCTTGGTGGATACACCAAAAGAAGCTGTTCAACATAAAACAGCTGGTTCATTTGGTTAGCAGGTTGCATGTCTGACTCCACTTGTCAAAGTCCACTTAAAAAACATCACAACGAATATAGCTACAGTATGTAATTTGTGCACCACTAGGCAAGACATCCCATTCCGAGTGTGAGTGAACAACTTTTAATCACATAGATGTACACACTGAGTGCAGAGTGCGATTTCTTACCCAGCTGTGTAATCTCATAGGACAGTGAGAGATTCACTGCAAATTTCAAATGAGTGGCTCTATAAACTCTCTACCCCTGAAACATAAATAATACATTTATAAATAACTACAACTGTTTTTCTTTTCTTCTGTTTTTAAGGGCAACAAACACCACAGATGGTCAAACATGGCAAAAAAGCAGAGATATTCCACCATGCTGATATAATACTATGCAAACTAGAATCAATTTCTTTTTGACTGCTCATTTAAATTTGGACTAAATAATAACAGGATGTAGCTTGATATATAGATAAACTGTTTCATTTACATTCAATGTGGCCACATTTGGATATTTTTAGCACTACCCTGCAGAAAATAATTATCTTGAAATGACAAATAAGACAAAATGCCATCAGTTTTAATATGATGCATTTGAATTAAAGCACACTATATACATACTGTTCCACTCTGGAGCCAGTCTATGAGAGCACGTGCCGTTTCTGTTGGTAACTGTGCTCTGAGGCTGTCTCTCTCCTCCTGGTTGGGTTGGAGCTCCAAGGCCAGCTTCAGGTCCTCAGCTAACTGAACAACCTGCAGTGGACCAGCACTGATGGGAGAACCCAGGTCATACATGCTGTTAGAAAACTCCACTGCTGCTGCTTTTGAACCTGGAAGAAGGAGGGGGAGGAGAGAAGAGGCAATTAATTACTGTTACAGAAAGATTATTAATAACATTATATACAACTGAAATACAAAGGTAATCTATTCAGTACATTACCAACAAATTGAGAGAAGCCCTATAATGACGCCTTGAATAGTGGAAAAAGAAAAAAATAATCTGAGCCATACACCTTCCTGATTGCTTCCAAAATGTCCATGTGTCACCTGGATCATTTCTCTGTGCACATCTGGGTGAACTCATGGCTCTGAACAGCCACACATTACAGTGCCTGTATATCGTATACTGATTCCAAACTCAGTAAAACAGCACAGAATGAAAACAACCTTAGCTTCAATGCCTTGAAGCAGCCTCTGCACAACAAAATCCAAAAAGTAAGTGAAGAATTAAAACTATCATGGTTGTGAAGGTAGGCAGAGGAAGGAAAAGGTCTTTCAATACGTAGTTTTGTCATTGTAAAGTGTAAAGTGGCTTTTTTGTTTGGTTATATACTAATCATTGAATAATTGTTGTACAGTTATTAGACATTATTTAGCACTATCTGTGGGAACATTTGGAAATGTTGAATCTCTAAGGATGGAGTAGGACAGCAGGCCTGTGCAGTGGCTTACTGCTCCATTTACTGCACATCATAGAAACAAATAACATCCAGCTGGTGGAGGAGAAGTGAGCATGTCCAGTATGAACAGAGAAATAAACGAAACATGAACAAGTCTTCCTATTCACTGGTGCATTTGGGCCACAGCACACAGTTTTAAACATTATTCATGCACTATCAACTCTGTCTAGATACAAACTACCTCCACCTCTAACACAGATCTAACACAACTGTTAGGGTTCAACATGAGAAGCTGGGGATTGAACCGCCAATCACATAAACATAAGATTTTAGTTTACACAATATGTTTATGTGAGGAAATAATTATCAAACTATTACAATTTAAAATTGTCAAGTATCTATGTTAGCACTGGCCTCAAACATCCGCTATCCACTGGGGTACACAGTACTCACTGTTTAGAATCAGTTCATCTTGGCTTAGCTTCCACTGCTATTCCCACAAGATGCTTAGCAGAAAGACAAACTCTTAATCACAGAACACAATATGACCAACATATCTAAACTCTATTGATAAGTGGCTCTAGTTTTCTTGTTAGTGATTAGCTAATGTCATCAGTAATGGGATTTTTACTGTATTTCTCTTTGTGGTCACTGAGAGCTGCATAGCAAACAGAGCGCTCCATGAGATTAGTGCGTTTTTGTCAGACAGCAGCAACCTGATCAGCTTCAGTTATGACAGTTGTACAGTACATGTACACATCTGCTATATGCAAAAATGTGATACGCAGGTTCTGAGGGCGCACACCCTCGATGCAGGGAAACTAGCCAAATAATGTGCATGTGATTCTTTGGATGTGAAAGCGTGTCACTCCTATTATGTATGGTAAAACATTGCATAAGGTCAAATAAATATGCCCTCTTTTTGGTGGACCCACAAATTTAAGGACTACTTTTACTGTATCAGTCACTTCTTCATTCTGAAGAATCTGCACCTCTCTCTCTCTCTCTCTCTCTCTCTCTCTCTCTCTCTCTCTCTCTCTCCTTCCCTCTGTGTGGGAAGGAGAAAGCACACACAAATGTGTACATTTACTAACACACACATATTAACACACAAAATGCAGCAGTGTCACAGGTACACTATTTTACCACTTTTGTTACCAGAAAAATATCAAACTTGTAGTTTTTGGAGGGCCAGCAGGGTCTGAGACTTCATAGTCAAAAATATTTACTGCCTAAAACATAAAATACATGTGAACAAATACTAAGGGGATATTAACACAGAATTCCAATTGTATTCTCTGTGCTAATTCTAATTCCATCCTAAGAATGTTGTCATTCAATAAAATGTCCTCAAATACCTGGATTTTTGAGTTTGATGTTGATTGATCTCATTGTTCCACAATTCTTCATTAAGTGCATATTCACAGCTGATAATGGATACATACAATATAACTGTTCCGCCCTGCGGAGCTGTTATGGTTTTCCAGCAGGACCCATTTCAGTGATGCACATTTTTCCCCCCACGGAGTTTGTTGTTGGTTTCAGTGGGACATGTTTAGTGAAACACACCACTAGTAAGTCTGGCATGAAAACAGTCACAGGTTGCCTCTCCTTTGGATCTACGTTAAGTCTTTGACTGTAAGTAGTATTACGGTTTATTTGAGAGGATTTAATTTACTTAACATTGTGTTTGTTAGGTGTGTTTAATGACGTTTTGCCGTGAGAGTGATGATCTGTTGTGTTAGTTAAAGTAACTAAATGTAGTGTTAGTTACTGGTATTTATATAGATGAGAAGTTTAGTTCGTTGGTGCAACTGTGTTGTTACAGACAACTTTGAGTGATGTTTATTTCTGTTTTATTTTCAGTCTTACAAAGAAAAGGAAAGAGAAAGTGTAACAAAGTGATTGTAGAGAAATAAAGCTGAGGAAGTGGAGAGAGTCCTCAACAGGAACTTTTCTACGCCCCTTCTTTCTTCATACTGATTGTTAGCTATCTGCTAAGCTGCATAAGCTATAACATGCTGTGAGGCAGAATATAGCTGAAAAATCTACAGTAACTAATAAACTACTATATTTTGGTTCTATATTCTCACTAAAGTATATATTTTTCAATTTTATGTTGCAGATATTGTCCCAAAGTTTCAACTTGCAGTAGGTGACATCCATCAAGACAAGTTCTGTATAATTTCTCATTTGTATTAAATTCTACAATAGATATTTTTCTGGTTCAGGTTCTTGGTATAATAAATATTGTGTCATGATTCGGTTCCGCTGCTTCCTGTCGTGCTTTTATTTTGACATTATTTCCTGTTTTGTTTCACCACAGTTTCGGTCTTTTTACTTTAATCAGCACTCACATTAGTTTCACCTGCTCCTTATTGTTTGCACCTGTTTTCACCTCTATTTAGGCAGCGTCCTCCTATCAGGACACTGTCAGATTGTTCTAAATTCCAGCTCTCACTCTCCAGCATTTTTTGGTTTTGGTATTTCCTGTGTTTGACCTGGATTGTGTACTTTGATAATTCTATTCTGCCTTACCCTCTAACTTTGGACTGCCTACTGTGTATGATTTATCAGACTTCCCTTTGGACAACACATTTTGGATTCCTTTGCTGGCTCTGACCTTGGACTGTTATACCAACCCGTAAGTGCGTTTTGTGTTACACCGTGTCTTGTCTTGGTTTTTCTGTTCAGCATTAGTGCTCTTATTAAAGAGATGGTTTTGTTGCACATATCCTCGTCTGGCCATTTAATTGAGTTCACCCACGACATATTCGGCAGCATCACGCGCCGATCCTGACATATTGTCCACAAGTGAATCCTAGCCTAATTTGGTAGCTCTTACCAGCGATGATGCCATCCATCTGCTCCAGTGCCGCCTCCAGCATGTGACTGGCCTCTATTTCCATAGTGATGGTGGGAAGCATCAGATCTCAGGTTCTGTAGAAAATAACCAAAACCAAATTTAAAAAACATTTTTCATGCAGGCAGTCATTTTTAAAGAGTAATTTTGCTCATTACTGTTCCAGGTAATAACAAGAACATGTATATTTGATTACTTGGAGGCAAGAGTTGAATTTTACTGATGATGATGCAATTTCTACTGTTCACCAACAGAGCTTCAAAGACCTCACAGACTTCCAAATTCCCGTTTTATGCAAGATAGGCATTTTAATGTTTTATCTATTTGTGTGCATTGTTAAGCACTTTGTGCCTTTTGTGTATGAATGTGCTATATAACTCTTTCATTCTAATCACACTGTATATAAGACCACAGGTCCACACTACTGCACTGCAGCTCCTAGCAGAACTGGTAACTAGCCTGGAGCTAGAACATCCTGACTCTCCACTCATTGTGATAGGGGACTTGAACAGAGCAAATCTCAACCACAAACTACCCAAATACAGAAAGCACATCACCTGTCCCACCAGAGACAAAATCACACTGGAACACTGCTACACAACTTTAGACGCCTATCACTCTGTCCCGTGCACAGCCCTCGGACTCTCTGATCACTGTATGGTCCATCTTATTCCAACTGTTAGATATTAGTAATTGTTGGACCTTAATGTGTTAAAGGGAGTTTTTCCTCCCCACTGTCACCAAGTGCTTGCTCAAGGGGGATTTGTTGGGTTTTCCCTCTGTAATAATAGTGATAACAGTAAGGTCTAGACCTTACTTTGTAAAGTGTCCTGAGATGACTTTTGTTGTGATTTGGTGCTATACAAATAAAATTTGATTTGACTTTCCTGCAGCCTGTCTGTGTGTCTCTGGAAGGGGGAGCAACCCGGGTCGTGTTTGTAATTTTTACTTGTGGTTAAAATAAATCAGAACTAAATGAAGAAAGACAGACTCCTTCGTTATTCAGAGCTGTCCAATTAAAGAGCTGGGGCATTACACAACCTACAGGCAGAAATTTAAAGCTGCGAAGCCTGTAGTCAAAACAGTGAAGAGCTGGACTGAGGAGGGTAAGTCCGAGCTACAGGGCTGCTTTTGACTGTACAGACTGGAATGTATTTAGGATAAATGATAATCACCTTTATTGGCCAAGTATGTTACACACAAGGAATTTGTTTCCGGTACAGAACCGATAGCAGCCATTTGCAGCGCCACCTCAACCGATGACTCTCACCATCGGGGGCAATGGGGGTTCAGTGTCTTGCCCAAGGACACTTCAACACATGGACTGCTGGCATCGAGATTAAACCTTCTGGTTGGGAGACGACTGCTCTACCCAACGCACCACTGTCGCCTCCCCATTGTTAGGTATTTTTAGTTAGATATTGGTTAGATATTTTATGTATTAGAAATGTTTAGAGTAGACAGGATTTCTAGCTCAGGCTGTTAAATGCTTCGTCATTCTCATGGGGTACTCCAGGTTGTTCAGGTTCAAGTATAACTAGACAGAAAGTTGATTGGTAGGAGACTGAATGTTTAATATTATTGTTATGACGTGTTTGACCATCATCATAGTCATATTTTCTTATGCTTAATGTCATGTCAGAATGTTTTAGCTACACACCACATCAACAGATATTCACACATTGATTTTCTTCATGTTTTGACTACTGCT
>NW_018127945.1:247779-250095 GCF_001952655.1 Monopterus albus | reverse complement strand
CTCTCTCCCTATGCTTCTATATGCCACCATTACACATCACTAACTTTGTGTCTCCTCTCTCCCGTAGTGTGTCCTCTCTCTCTCCCTGTACCTTTCTGCAGGTTGCCCTGGCCCTGGAGCTCTATGTCTCTGACGAGCAGTCACCAGCCACATCGACCTGATCAGTGTTTGATTGTTGTGTCTTGTTGCTTTTCTTCTTTTGTCTCTCCTCTATCCACTCACCCCAACCGGTCAAGGCAGAAGGCCGCCCACCAAGAGCCGGGGTCTGTCGGAGGTTTCTTCTGTTAAAGGGAGTTTTTCCTCCCCACTGTCGCCAAGTGCTTGCTCAAGGGGGATTTGTTGGGTTTTCCCTCTATAATAATAGTGATAACAGTAAGGTCTAGACCTTAGTTTGTAAAGTGTCCTGAGATGACTTTTGTTGTGATTTGGTGCTATACATGATTGATTGATATTCATCTTGGTGAAACAGAGGGTGACAGCACCGTTCAGAGCCACTGACAGAGTGACTCTGTTCAACAGCACTGTGACAACAGTTGACCTCAACAGGACAACAAGGCCACTGTCTCTATGTGTGTGTGCATTTCTGAGGAACACAGAATGTATGTAAGCAAGGAAACTGGTGTGTTTACAAGACTGTGTGTATTCCACTGTATCACTACAAGTGTGTGAAGGTGCTGATAGAGAGATGACTGTGTTGTTCCAGCACAGAGCTGACAAGATAAAACTGTAATAAGAAACAATCCTGGCCACTGTCTTTCATATTGCACAATCTGCACAACTACAACTGCTACTTGTGTGAGGAAGTGTATGTGTGTGTGTATATGCAGACAGAGAGAGAGAGAAGAGTGAATGGTGAGGGTGTGTCTGTGTCAGGACTGCAGAAAAGGTCATTAGTGTGAGCCTGCCCTCCATGGAGGACCTGTACACCTCATGGGTCAGAAGGAGGGCGGAGAGGATCACTGCAGACCCCGACACCCCGGACATAATCTGTTCTCTCCTCCCCTCTGGACGGCGTTAGAGGTCACTGTGCACTAAGACAACCAGGCACAAGGACAATTTTTTCCCCCAGGCCATCACTCCAATTAACAGTTAACCAAAGAGAGTATGACTGGACAATAACCCTCAGTGCAATAACCGTGTGTGTGTGTGTGTGTGTGTGTGTATACATTGTACAGATTACATGGATCTGTACAGCTCTCTATTTTTGCATTTTTTAATGCCTGTTTATACTGTTTTGCATTGTTTGTTGCTTGTTAATACTGTTTATTTTGTTATATTACACAGCCTTATGTTAGTTTACTGTTTACTTGCCCCTTGCATGGGGATATGTACATGTACAATGAGAGCCAATGTACCAGAGTCAAATTCCTTGTGTCTGACACACCTGGCCAATAAAGCTGATTCTGATTCTGATACATTAACTTGCCTTGCCTTTTGTTAAGTTTTGATAATTTTTCTCACTGATACTATATATATACTCAGTATGGCCAAGGGCAGTTATGTACACATTATGCCTCACAAAACACAAAGCATGTGTGCACACACTTTTTACTCCTCAAAGCAGGACTGACTGTCCATCTATCATTGCCGCATCTCGCTGCCCCTCCACCTCCTGCTTTCCTGCTTTTCACCCCGCCAATCCCCCATCCTGTCATCTCTTCTTTGTCTGCACTCATCCTGCTTCTGTCATCTCTCCTTCAAGGCTCTCATCCCTCTGTCAGGCTGTCACAGCGAATTATAGCCAAATAGACATCAACATGTGGAAACCACAGGGAAGGATGGTGATGTAATCTACTGACGCCTAGGGAAAACCACCCTACAGAGCAGCCTAATGATCATCTACATTAGCACTAACTTCCACAGACACAACTCATCATGACGGCTGACACCAGCAGTTACACAACACAATTACAGTAACATGCTGTCATTACATTCTCCTGTTTTTCAGCCAAAGCATGTGTTTGCTCCTGTTTGGTAATTTTATTGTTAATAATTTGTTAATAATTATAAATGGCTTCATATTCAGACCTCATAGAGCCTTATCATCCTAACAGCGAACTTCGCTCTCACAGTGCAGGTTTACTTGTGGTTCCTAGAATCCACAGAAGCAGAATGGGAGGCAGAGCCTTTAGCTATCAAGCTCCTCTCCTATGGAACCAACTCCCAGTCTCAGTTCAGGAGGCGGACACCCTCTCTACCTTTAAGATTAGACTTAAGACGTTCCTTTTTGATAAAGCTTATAGTTAGGGCTGGATCAGGTGACCCTGAGCCTTCCCTTAGTTATGCTGCTATAGGCCTAGGCTGCTGGGGGGCCCC
>NW_018127945.1:235523-247312 GCF_001952655.1 Monopterus albus | reverse complement strand
TGTTTGATTGTTTGTTGTGTCTTGTTGCTTTTCTTCTTTTCCCTCCCCTCTATCCACTCACCCCAACCAGTCGAGGCAGAAAGCCACCCACCAAGAGCCGGGGTCTGTCTGAGGTTTCTTCCGTTAAAGGGAGTTTTTCCTCCCCACTGTCGCCAAGTGCTTGCTCAAGGGGGATTTGTTGGGTTTTCCCTCTATAATAATAGTGATAACAGTAAGGTCTAGACCTTAGTTTGTAAAGTGTCCTGAGATGACTTTTGTTGTGATTTGGTGCTATACATGATTGATTGATATTCATCTTGGTGAAACAGAGGGTGACAGCACCGTTCAGAGCCACTGACAGAGTGACTCTGTTCAACAGCACTGTGACAACAGTTGACCTCAACAGGACAACAAGGCCACTGTCTCTATGTGCGTGTGCATTTCTGAGGAACACAGAATGTATGTAAGCAAGGAAACTGGTGTGTTTACAAGACTGTGTGTATTCCACTGTATCACTACAAGTGTGTGAAGGTGCTGATAGAGAGATGACTGTGTTGTTCCAGCACAGAGCTGACAAGATAAAACTGTAATAAGAAACAATCCTGGCCACTGTCTTTCATATTGCACAATCTGCACAACTACAACTGCTACTTGTGTGAGGAAGTGTATGTGTGTGTGTATATGCAGACAGAGAGAGAGAGAAGAGTGAATGGTGAGGGTGTGTCTGTGTTGAGATTCTCTGTATCTCAGTGTGATCTTGGATGATTCTTTGCTACAGAAATGTCTCTTGATGAAACGCAGTGACTGAAGAGGAAAGACACAATTTGTATGTAATATTTTAGTTGAGAATAAAAAATGTGCAACTATCTCTGCAGCATAAACATGAAAACATCCTATTTTCTTATCTTCTGCTTAAGACTTTTAATTATTAATTCAATACTCAGAGAGTTAATTTTTCATATTGAGAATTGCATTAGGATGTTGTTATAGCCAGACAACAAAAAACATTAAGTTGTGACAGCTACAGTAATTTATCAAGAATCCCTGTTACACTGAATGGGAATGTTTCACTTTGCCCTAGTTGCTTGATTTCTCATTGTCTTGACTGTTGTGGAAACAGGCACACCTTTTGCACAGGCTCTCCTGAAAAACTAGTTTGTCAACCATGATGACAGGAGAGCAGTTTCTTACGGTTACACCCACCTCAGTGTTGACTTAAACAGGAAACTGGCACTCCACACTATCTTGCTGCAAGGTGAGAGGACAGTGCTGATAACACCACTGTCATGACATTATGACACACAACCTGACATGAAATGTCTCTCTGGGAAAAAAAATTCTAATGAAAAAGGACATTTTGGAATCATGCATATAATTAAATAAAGTATAGGATTAAACAAATACAAATAATTATAATTTCTAGGTTGTCGGTTCATGTGTATGTGTTACACAATTTATTCATATGATTTAGTTCCATTTTATTTATTTAATATTGAACATTTGGGGTTCCAGGAATTTTTTTTTTAGCAGATAGCACATACATTTCCCCAAAGTACTGATATCCACCTGCAAATGCTTCATTGAGTTTAGCACTTAACATGGAAGAATACAACAAGCACGTTGACACAGGGCTGAAGGTTGAAGAGTCGGAAGCTACAACAACTCCAATTGCACAAATTTAAAAAATGTGACCCTAAACCTGAAATGAGCTTTATGGACTTCCTATCCTACATGTGGTTACCTGATCAGAGGCCAATCATATTTCCTGGATTAACAGAGCAGTTTACTGGATCAGGGCCTGCAGCACATGCTTCTACACAGATACACGCATATCCTTTACAAACACTTCCTCTGTGTGTGGAATTTGGTTTCATAAGTTCACACTTGTGCCCTGGCTGTCAAGAAACAGCAGGTTTCAGAACAACATCTCTGGGAGGGCTCTCAGGGCATGTGCTAGCGAGCTGGCTGATGTTCTCACCACCATCTTCAACCTCTCCCTCAGCCAGAGCAATGTCCCCACCTGCTTTAAGACCACAACCATCGTCCCCCTTCCCAAGAAGAGCCCAGTCCACTCCACTGCCCTCTCTGAAGAGCACCTAGCACTGCAGAGCGCGTATGAAAGCTGCCTCCATCCTCAAAGATCCCACCCACACCCAGCATGGAAGGTTCACACCCCTACCCTTGAATTGCAGGACCTCTAGACTGAAAAACTCTTTCTTTCCGACTGCCATCAGACTCCTAAACAGCTGACTCAGGAACTACCTCATGTAATTCCACCTGTACTGTTTACACACTCAGTTTGCACATGCATAATTGCACACTCACTGCTGAGTATTTGTACTTCACAGCTCCCACGTAGCATATACAGTATTCTCTGCATTATATTGTGTTCTTGTTGTATTTTTCATTATGCTTCTTTCATTGGCTGCTTTAAAGTGCCTTAGATTTTGTGTCACCTGGGTATCTACTTTATATTTCATTTATATTGTGTGGCATTCGTGTGGGCAGCAAAGTAAGAATTTCATTGTACAGGGAAACATGTTTCCTCACTGTGCATATGACAATAAACATTTGACAATAGCTTCCACTTTGACTCTAAAAAGCAGACGCTGATTATGCTGCAACTTTCAGACACACAACACAATAGAAAGGAGTTTGCAGTTCTAGACTTTAGCCCAGATGTTAGAATAGCTGACTCGTCCAGCGTCACAACTCACAGCTCACCTATCCACTCCTATTATCCCTGACTGTCGCATTTGATGAACTCAAACATCTGATGGCTGCCTGTATGCAAACAATAATATCATATCTTTTCCATGTACTGCACCTGGAGCACAGAAAACAAAGCAGTGTGTCTGCTGCTTCACTCCAGCCTCACTCCTCCTACTCCCCACAGTCTCTGCCCAGCTCCACTACAAAGATATTCCTGTATGAGGATTAAAAAAGGAGACAGGGCAGAAAGAAGTGGATGATAGGGAGGAGACGAGTGGGGCAGGAGGCATGATAGGCAGTGTGTTTGTGTGCTTAACTGCCCACAGTTGACCACAACAGTGCATCCAGAGGCTACGGCTAACTAACTGTCTGGGAGCCAAGTGGCTGTGCTGCCATCAGCTTTATGATTAGCGCCATGAGGACCAACAGGCCTCAGTACATTACTGTCATCCAGCTCAACTTAAAACTGCTCCAGCATCTGTGCACTTCAGAAAGCAGAGACATTTTTAGCAACTACTGGGGTTTAATGCAATGTATATGAGCATTTCCTAAACAACGCTTCCTTTCACTCAAGATTTGTTCTGCACAGCATAGTCCTCTCTGATTCACCAGGTCCTTTCTCTGTTGAGGGCAGCACCATTTTGTTTCTCTAATCAAAACAGCCGTAGTAAACCTGATACATTTTCAAAAACAGCTGTGACTAAGGGCAGAAGAAGATGGCACAGAGGAGTATGGCAAGAGGAAAAGTGAAATAAAATCCATCATACATAAACAAGCAAACTAAATTATGCTACTGTATATGACCTTTGTTGGCATGATCAATACTCATCTCTGGCCAGGACCAAAACAAAGTGGCTATGAGCATCTGACATGTGAGCTTAAACGCTGAGTATAATTAATTTGTCTTTAACCCAAGGGTGAATACAGGGTGTTTAACAAATTAAATAGCTTTTGGAAATATTGTTCAAAGTTTAAGAGGGTACTAAAAACGGCATTCATTGATTTTTGTGCATGTAGGAACAACAGAAGAAGCAACACAACACTGACATAAAAATTGAAACTTACAAGACTGGTGCCACTAATGTGTGACCAAATCTATTTGTCTACCGACACATCTAGCAGACACAAACGTTTCAGTCAGACTGACAAATGTTCATGCTCCTTTTAGCACTGTGTTGGTCTCCACCAACGCCATACAGAAATAAATGACTCTAAATGCTTCACTGTGTTCGCCAGCAAGTGGATAACGTTGACTGCTGTTTGATGCTGGACAGGTGGAATACACTGGATTTACAGAAGCCTCTTTCACTGAAAACTGCTGCCTGCTGCTCCTTTAAATGAGGTTGATGGGAGCAGAGAGCTTGAACCAAAACACTCAAATCATGAGCCATGAAACCAAAACAATGAGCTGAAAGTCATTAAAGGCTCAGTAGGACAGGGGAACACTGCAAAAATGTGTGATAATTCTCTGCTTTCATCACCACTTTCACATTACAAATATTGATTATTGCAACTTTAATTTGCAGATGTGAGCTTAAATCAGAACAGTCAGGCATCAGTTTCTTTGCAATATCTAATTTCTGATGCACTGTAATACATCTAAAAAGCTAAATAAGAAAATAGCCCACAAATAATTAGGCATCAGTGTGGCAGTACACGGCCATGCTGTGCTAGCAGATAATGAGGCTGATTGTGGTAGCATGAAAATTGAGACTTAATTCTACTGCCCACATGACAGTAATTCTGCAAACTGATTTATGTAGTAAATATGGGAAGGCACTAACACCAGCACAGTTTATGAGTTCATTTCCACTGGAGTCAGCCATGCTAAAGAGGCACACAACACACACAATCACATAGAGCCCAGCACCCATAGCTGGGACACCACTTAGTGAACCATTGCATTAATACCATGTTGCACCTTTCCTCGCTGTTGTAAGACAGCGCTAAACTGACCATGGACACCTCGGCCTCTGTTGGCATGACTACACACACTACCTGCAGTATATGCTTTGTCGAGACAGCAAGAAGTGGATTTTTTTTTTTTTATTTAGTGAGATTATTCCTCTTTCAGTGGACTATGTTTTCCACATGCTCACTACCATCTCCACATATAAACACAAAAGAGAGAAAAGCTATAAAAATGATCATCTTCGAGCCAAGTCTGTGGGCTTGAAAACTAGATTATCTTTTCTAGTGTATGCCTGTGAGTAATGTGTGATCTGTGAATCATAGCTAATGCATGGCTGCTGGGGGTGCAGGAATATGTAGTTTAATGTGACTCCTGGCAGCACACTACTCCGTGGTGAGCTGCTCTCTTCTTTATTCCTATTTAGTCCTGTTAAAGTGCATTTGGTTCAGCTCTGCTCTTTTCTTTCAATGAAATATGGCTGTTTTCTGCTCTCTCTATATACATATTATCTGATTCCTTTCTCTGTGACTGTGCTCTGTGTAACACTGTAGCCAGTCCAGCCGACTTGTGCTCTCATTTCTGCTGCAATCTATTTTACCCTCAGAATGAGGCTGATGAGCCATAACGCAAAACAACCCATGACGTGTAGCCAGTGATCATCATGAGGATAACAAACAACAATGCTGAGCATTCAAACATCACTTCACATCTTTTTTCTTCAAGTAACCTCCCACACAGTCAGAGGAGTCATATTATACCACAGCATGGTCTTTTCCACACAAAACATTCCAATGCCCAAACGTCTAACTAAATGTATTTTGTACAAAAATCTCATTGTTAAAGGTGGTGTTGTACTGCACTACATTATAGTCAGAGGTGTCTCTATATTTTTGTCCATGCCAGCTACATACACGAGGGTCAGAATATTAGGAACACCTCTGAGTATAATAGAGTCCACTACAACACCACCTTTAACTATGACCTCCCCCATATAACCCCCATATAATTGAATTTATACGTTTATCACAATTTCACCAAAAACTGGAACATTTTGAACTTCATAAACACAGATGTTAAGGTGGAAGTGTTGCATTGAAGTGTACCTATTAAAGTGGCCAGTGAGTGTACATGTTGACTAGGCACAGTTTCAGTTGTAGCAGCAGCTGGCTGGAGAGTTTACAGGGCTAACTGTTGTTACAGTATACAAACACGGACACCTGGCAGGTATCCAGCACTACCACATTCTTGTAGCATCAGTTGCAGCGCAGCAGTAATCATCAGGTAAGAACTTGCCCTGAGGCGCTAACACCTATGAGCAAGAGATTAAACCTGTGAAAGAACAATCTGTGGATTTTAGTGCTGACAGCCTGAATGGACAAAGTGCAATGTGCTAGTGCAATGAATTACCTCCAAACTAACCCAGTAGATTAAATGGCATTTTCTTCACTTAGATAATTATACAATGTTAGATCTGGGTTGTAATAATTACCAGTATATTAGCAAGAAGAGGATGAGGAAGCAGAACCAAAGTGAAGAGGAGATCAGCTATAAAGTGCTAAAAGAGACTTCACCCCCAAGGCAAAGCTGCTCCAACAAAGGCATACAGTAGAGCTGATAGTGAGCGGATTGATGGATAACACTAGCCTCTGGACAGTTATCATAGGCATAAGGTTATTAGTCATCATCAAGCTAACTTACTGAAATCAGAAGAGGATGGAGATACAGGGATACACAACTGGGCTGTATGCCAGTAAAACACACGCACTTTCACATTAGCTTCCCCACTGTCAGCCCACCATTCATTCACTCAGTGAAACTCCAAAGGTAATGTTGTGACAGCTAATTCACAACAGATAGCAGTTTTTGTTCTATAAAGGTTTCTCACAGGAAGAGCAGTGAATGGATGGGGGGGGAACGATGACATACTGTATACTTTGTAATGATTCTGAATGTCTTCAAAGGACAACTGGAACTCACACCAGTGGCAAAAAACTCCTTTTTAATGCCTCTGTGACAAAAATAATACTCTCAAGCTGAAAACGTTTGGGAACCCAGAACTTAAATAATTAATCCATTATCAGAATAATCTATTTATCAATGAACTGTTGATTAACCCGGAAGCACTAACTGTGAAGTGAAAAAGCACAGTATTCTGGGTCATTTTCAACAAAAACCTTTTCACCCTTTAGTTTTTGGCATAAAATAAATTTCCATCCTTTTTTGCAAAATAATATTAGCATGGCGCCCTCCAAGGCAGACGTGTTTGAGCGCTCAACTCCAAAATGCTGGCTTTTTCTTCAATTTCTTGTTTTTTGTGTGTTTTTTGCTTTTTCTGCAGTGCACAAATGTCATGCACTGCTAACATACAACAGACAGGCATTGCTGGATATCGCTAACTCACAAAGCCACTGGGAATTTACTGGTTTCATACCACCGGAGCTACAACTCATTGTCCGCTCCCACAACAACAACAACAACCACCATCACCCCCTGAGATCCCCCAGAGCACCAGGCACGAGTGAGCAGGCTGAGCCCAGGACAGCGATCAGGAGACGGAGACGCAGACAGGGCAAGAGAGGAGGGTTGTTTAACACTAGCACTGATATAGTACCTTAATTTCTAGAGTATCTAACACCACAGTTTTTCCAAAACTCTACTTTTAGAAATATTATTTTTTCCTTTAATTTAATGAAAGATGTTAATGGAGGACACTTCACAGTGTCCTTCACAGGACTATGCCGAGTATGTGACCAGATACATTAGTACCTGTATTGACAACATTGTGCCCACCATACAAGTCAGGAGGTTCCCCAACCAGAAGCCCTGGATAAACAGTCAGGTACGCCACATGCTGCATGCCTGCTCTCATGCATTCAGATAAGGCAATGAGACAGAGTACAAAGCTGCGAAGTACAAACTGAGGAAAGCCATCACAGCGGCCAAGAGGCAGTACAGAGAGAAGCTGAATGGATTCTATTCTACTGCTGACTCCGGACGGATGTGGCAAGGCCTGCAGCACATCACAGACTACAGGATCACCACCAGCATCATCAGATCCACAGACAGCCTGCCGGATGACCTCAACACCTTCTACACCCGCTTTGAGACCTCCAGCTACAGCACAAAAAGGAGGCACCTGGACCAGACAAAGACTGAAACAAACAAACCCTGTCACCAAACAAATTAAACTCTGGACCCCAGAGACTGAAGGGTCTCTGGGAGGGCTCTCAGGGCATGTGCCAGCGAGCTGGCTGATGTTCTCACCACCATCTTCAATCTCTCCCTCAGCCAGAGCATCGTTCCCACCTGCTTTAAGACCACAACCATCGTCCCCCTTGCCAAGAAGAGCCCGGTCACCTACCTGAATGACTACAGGCCAGTGGCACTCACCCCAATTATTATGAAGTGTTTTGAGACCCCCTCCACTATTCCCTTTCTCACCTGGAAAATGGAGACTCCTACATCAGGATACTCTTCATTGACTACAGCTCCACCTTCAACACAGTTGTCCTCCACAAACTGTCCACACTAGGTCTGCACCCCACCTGTGACTGGCTCTTGGACTTTCTGACTGGCAGGCCCCAGACTGTCAGGATTGGCAATAGGATTTCAGCCAGCATTATCACGAACATCCTCTACACCCTGTTCACTCATGACTGTGTGGCCTCACTGCAGTGATAGGTCACATCACTGGCGGGGACGAAGCAGCCTACAGGAAGGAGGTGGCCGGTCTGGTGTCATGGTGCAAGGACAATAATCTCAGCCTCATCATGGACAAGACGAAGGAGATGATAGTGGACATGAGGAAGGAGAGGAGATCTCATCGGCCACTGTTCATCCGGGGGCTCGAAGTGGAGAGGGTGAGCAGCTTCAAATACCTGGGTGTCCACATCAGTGAGGACTTCACTTGGACACTTAACACCACACAGCTGGTCAAGAAGGCCCAACGGCGGCTGTACTTCCTAAGGAGGCTGAGGAGGTTTGGCATGTTGCCTAGGATCCTTAGCAACTTCTACAGCTGCATCACTGAGAGCATCTTGACCAGCTGCATCACTGTCTGGTATGGCAGCACTACTGCTATGGACCGCAAGCGCCTGCAGAGAGTGGTAAAGACTGTGGAGAAGATCACTAGGACTCCACTGCCCTCTCTGCAGAACATTTACCACCGCAGGGTGCATAGGAAAGCTGCCTCCATCCTCAAAGATCCAACCCACCCCCAGCACGGACTGTTCATACTCCTACCCTCTGGTCAGAGGGTCAGAAGTGTGAAATGCAGGACCTCTAGACTGAAAACCTCTTTCTTTCCAACTGCCATCAGACTCCTAAACAGCTGACTCAGGATCGACCTCATGTAATTCCATCTGTTTATATACACATTTTGCACATGCATAATTGCACACTCGCTGCTGAGTATTTACACTCCACAGCTCCCATGTAGCATATATTCTCTCTGCATTATATTGTGTTCTTGATGTATTTTTATTTGTTTCCTTTACTTGCTGCTTTAAAGTGCCTTAGATTTGCGTTATTGCTCATCTACTTTATATTTCATTTGTATTTTGTGGCATTCATGTGGACGGCAAAGTAAGAATTTCATTGTACAGGGAAACACGTTTCCTAACTGAGCATATGACAAATAAACACTTTGACCTTGACCTTGACATAACATCGTAAATGAAAATATAAGTATTAATATACAAGGTATTCCTTTTATAATACCCACTGAAGCATTATTTTTATACAGGATGGATTTTACAGGAAAAGTGCTAAATAGTACAGTCTCCTCAAAGAAGGATGAAAATATAACCTTGAGTTTTATTGAATTTTAATCAATTTCTTTAAAACTGTACAAAATCTTAAATCTGTTGCAAGATGTCTAATTTCACACAATATGAATTAGTATGTTGAATTTTTATTTTTTACTTTTTCTTGAAAACATAGAGGTGGATTCACCCATCTCTGCACTCCTGATTGTAACACAAAGGGAAATACTAGTGAGGCAGCAAAGTGATAACAAAAGTAAATGTTCCACCTGCAGTTTGTTATTCAACTTGCCTGACAAGACAGAAGGATAGGAACATTATTCTAGCATATTCACATATGTACAGACTCTAGACCAGACATTTGGATGTGCATACATTAAGCATGCAAATGATTACTTCTAATCAAAAAATATTTACTGTTACATCAGAGTATCACACTCAAGCAAAATGCCACCTTCACTTCATAAACTAGCCTTTCACTCACTGATGAAAGGTCCAGACACAAATATTTCCTCAGAATTAAAAAGAAGCACACAAGCCAGTCAGGTCAGCATGAGTATGCCTGTCAAGCACCAACAGAAAGCTGTCAGTCAAAGTGGGAAACCTCAACTTTGGAAATTCCAGCATTATCTTAACAAGGTCAGTTACTGGGATGGGCCTGTGAGAACAGGCAATGCCAGAATTCATGTAAACATGCGGTTGAGAAGAAGGATTAAACATTAACACAGAAGCACTATTGCACTATAGAAAGAGACACACACACACACACACACACACACACACACACACACACACCGAGGAGTGTGTATGAGCTCACCATTCTTTCTCATTTGGCTTAGCCTGTCTGGATTAGTGTCATCAAACCTAAGCCCCCAGGCCCTGCTGTCACATAGGGTTAATACAACTGTGTATGCATGTGCTCATACTGTGCATGTCTTTCTATGGATGTGTGGACAAATTTTAGTTCTGAATTTTGAATCCATCATCTTTAGGACAGTCTGATTAGTCCTCAACTTCAAGCGGCTGTTCCAATTTATAATCATTATAATCAGAAGCAGTGCCTTATTTAATATAAATCTGAATCATTATACTATAAAAGTGGAAAGCTGGCCTAGAAACAAAAGTGCCAAACTAGTAAAATAGGCAGGATGGAGGCTGCTTGATCCCTGGTCAGTCCTATAGAGTGCAACCACAATGTGGGGATTTAATGGAGACGAATAAAGGCAAAACGGAATTTATGAAGCTGAGGCTTTTGATTTTTGCATCAACATTGAGAGACAAAGATCTTTGTGCAACAAGAAACATCACAGGACAGAAAAGACATTTAGCTGCCTGTTACATTTTTGAGAATATAAACAAAGTAAAATGTTTTACAAACATTACAGTGTCAACATTAGTTTACCACAGCAGGAACAGCAACTTGTTTTGTCAAGCCCTCAATGTGGAGGTGTCTCACTGTTCTGGGCTTCTTATTGAAAAGTAGATATGCTTAAGACTGGTGCCTAAACCAAAACAATACTCATTTTTGGTCTCCTCATTTTAGATGTTGTCTAAATAAAAGCAGCCATGCAGCAACTTTGGTTAACAAAAGTTTCAAACTGATAATTTTTTTTTAAATTACTACCAGATCAAGGAATACTGTAAGTAAATATGATTACAGACAGATGTTCACTGTTATCTGTGGAAGCATTTTGGACAGCCAGAAAAATAATGCAAAAAATGTGAAGTATAAACAATTTTATAGGCAAATTGTGTGTTACTGTATACAATATTCTTTTGATTCTGAAATGTAGCATTTCATATCAGCTATCATGTTCTGTAGGGCTACCCCCTAATGGTCGAATAGTTACATTTAATCACATACTGTATTAAAACAGAATTCCAAACAAAACCAGCTGAATAGGCTAATTGTTTAATGCAATCAAATATTAATACCCACTTCAGTGGTGACACTGTCCACTACATAGATGCACATTAAGGTTGGATCTATTTAGCAAATTGCAGAATGTGGCGAAAAGAACAAACCCACTAAGACAAGTCACATAAAGGTGACATTTGTACTTTATTAGTGTTTTTAAATATCATGGTTTACTTGTACAAGAAAAAAAGACTGTTGTGACGATGTGGCTGGTTTTGCATAGCCTAACATTGTGTGAGTCCAGTTTATCCATCTCTGTTAAAATGCAAAGCACAGACATTTACCGACTGTGTTAGAAATGCTCGACACACAAATGAGCGAGCGGAGAAACAACAAACCCAGGCGGCTGGCTTTCTGGCCGTTCAGCTTGGCCGTTGGTTTGGGGGTGATAACCGGAAGAAAGACAGGGACGTGCTCCGAGGGCAGTGCAAAAAGCAGACCAGACGTGAGAGGTGAATTGTGGACCGCGGTCAGAAACGATAGTGATGGGGGTGCCGTGAATACG
>NW_018127945.1:233817-234386 GCF_001952655.1 Monopterus albus | reverse complement strand
AGTCCACAGTGGGGTTGTGTTGGACCAGCCAGGAGTGACCCAAAACAAGTGGCGTGTCCGGGATGGTGAAGACGTTGAAACAGATGGTCTCATGGTGGTTACCGGCGATGGTGAGGCGGAGAGGTGGAGTCCGGTGGGTGATGTGGGTCAGCAGTTGGCCATCAGGCGATGAGGTGTTCCGGTGCTCTGGCAATGGTTCGGCGGTGAGGTCCAGTTGCTTAACCAGGACCGGGTCCATAAGGTTCCCCCCGGCTCCAGAGTCCAGGAGAGCCTGGTGGGAGGACACCCGACCAGCAGTTGCGAGGAGCACAGGGATGCGGCAACTGGTACCCGGCCTGGTGGAGGTGGAGGAATGGCCCGTCAGTGTCCCCACAGTCACTGGCGGGCCCGCTCTTTTGGCCGCACCGGGCATGCGGCGATGAGGTGTCCGGGTGTTCCGCAGTATAGGCAGGACCCGGATGCGGCGGGCCCGTTCCTCTGGGTCTAGACGGGCACGTCCCAATTCCATAGGTACCTCCGTGGTGGGGCAGGCGCTGAGGGGAGTATTCCCCATGCGAAACAGGGACGGG
>NW_018127945.1:230883-233633 GCF_001952655.1 Monopterus albus | reverse complement strand
GGAGTGAGGTGAGTGGGGCTACCTGTTGGGTTAAGAAGGATATGTCTTGTTGTTGCTGCTGCAGTGCCTTAGCCATTCTGTCCTTTTGGGTGGTGAGGTGTGCAGGAGCAGAGGCGCTACTTGCACCGGAGCTAGCAGGGTCCATATTGGCTAGTTCTTTCTGTGAGCTGTTAGAAACGCTCGACACACAGATGAGCGAGCGGAGAAAACAACAGACCCAGGCGGCTGGCTTTGATGCAAGCAGTGGGATTTATTTACAGTGCCAATCAGTGCGAAAATATTTACAAGAATAGTAGAGTGGAGAAAAGACCGGGTGTCGATCAGCGGTGGCAGGAGTAGCAGTCAATGGAGTGATGATGGGCCGGGCTGCAGGTATTGGAGTCACTCCTGGACTGGTCGGGTAGGAGATGAGGATAGCTGAGGAGGGAATATCAGAGAGACAGATTACTGAGGACTGTGCATCGACCTGTGAAGGCGGTGACTGGTGGAGCTGAGGGTAACCAGGGTCCAGAGAAGAGGTCCGATGCGGAGGGAAACCAGAGACGGCGGGGCAGGACAGGAACTCGGGTAAGCGCAGGAAAGAAACAAAATAAACAACAGCGGTAACATACATGGGGAGGCCTGAAGACAAAGAAAGAACTAGCAGGGGAGTGATCGGTGAGCAGCGTATAAATAAGGAGGGAGACTGACGAGGCGCAGCTGGTGAGAATCAGTGAATAGAGGCAGGTGTGTCTAATCGTGTAATCAGTGCAAGGGAGCTGGCTAGTGCAAGGAAAAGAAGAGAGGGAGGTGCCACCAAGCAAACCTGACAGACTGTTTCTGCAACATACATCCATCTGAATGGGACTAGGAAGCAAAAGCAAAAATAGGCAGGAAAAACATTTCAATGAGGAATTATAAACCTGGCACACATAAAACATGGAGTAACAACATGTACTGTGGTTAACTGAGGGGGGAAGCTAAAACCTGTTGGTAAACTAGGCTATAACCATGAATTAATGCTATAAACTGTATATTCAACAGATGCTGTACCTGCATCTCACAGTTTGGACTTTTTGAGTGCCTGACAAGTCAATCATGGCACAGACTCTGAAACACTATTTTTTAAATAATGGCATGGTATGACACTGATTCTTATCATGTGTGTATATGTTTGTTCAACAGAGCAATGGCAAATGGTTTGTCATGCCAAATCATGGGTGATTTGTGCACAAAGATCTTCTAGAATATATTTAGCTCTTCCACCTCACCACTAGCTAACAGATGAGCATTAGATAGGTCATATACATGGCTGTGTGTGTGTGTGTGATGACCAGAATAAAATTATTTGACAAGAGATGTTGCATGGCTTTGCCGCACAAAGATGATAAGCACTGTGCAGCAGCAATGATAGTACAAGTTTGTCAAGCACAACAGCCTCATGTACAAACTGGCTCACTGCTTTTCTGCTTTTTGTTCTGTTTCTCTGCCTGATTATGTTTTAAACCATGCGCCCTAGTGTTAGCACAGGGCGATTAAATATTAGGTTACAGCTTCATCATAGAGCCCTCCTGTAACCAGACATGTGCTCCTGAGTGCACAGAGCATAATTACAGTGGGTACGGAAAGTATTCAGACCCCCTTAAATGTTTCACTCTTTGTTATATTGCAGCCATATGCTAAAATCATTTAAGTTCATTTTTTTCCTCATTAATGTACACACAGCACCCCATATTGACAGAAAAACACAGAATTTTTGACATTTTTGCAGATTTATTAAAAAAGAAAAACTGAAATATCACATGGTCATAAGTATTCAGACCCTTTCCTCAGTATTTAGTAGAAACACCCTTTTGAGCTAATACAGCCATGAGTCTTTTTGGGAATGATGCAACAAGTTTTTCACACCTGCATTTGGGGATCCTCTGCCATTCCTCCTTGCAGATCCTCTCCAGTTCTGTCAGGTTGGATGGTAAACGTTGGTGGACAGCCATTTTCAGGTCTCTCCAGAGATGCTCAATTGGGTTTAAGTCAGGGCTCTGGCTGGGCCATTCAAGAACAGTCACGGAGTTGTTGTGAAGCCACTCCTTTGTTATTTTAGCTGTGTGCTTAGGGTCAAGGTATGTCCAACATAACTGATGGGTCCATGAAACTGAAAAGTTCTAAAGGTGCTGTGGCACACTACAGTGAGGCTTCTATTACAGCACATTTCTGATACACAGCTAAGTTATCAGGTGCTACGAAACAGCAGTAGCAGATGAATTAGTTAGCAATTAGAATTAGATGTTTCTGTTGTATCTCTGCGGAAACTGATTAGTAAGGTGGATGTCACTTGTTTTGTTGTATTTTACTGAAAAAAAAAAGGTTTTACACTGTCAGTCATTCTTGAGCTTGTGGTTGCGGCGGCCCCGCCCTGGTCTCTCTTCCGCGCGCCTCCGGGTACCCAACTCTCCCATCCTCGCCGGGGGCGGGAGGGGGGTTCAATGTCTCCTCCCCGGCTCTAGGGGCAGAACCTTTGACGGACTGCTGTTTCCTGCGGTAAACCGTACTCATTTCCCGTTTTCTGTATTTGCACTGCGTTGTGCTTGCTTCCAGATTGTTTAGGAATTAAACTCACTATTTTCTAGGTTCATCTGAATTTTTGAGTGACAACATACGCTTGCACCACTTAAAGCACTTGTTTTGCAGAAGTTCTTGCTAACTACCAAATTTAACTTGCTACTTTAGGTCAGCTAGTTTAGAAGCTAGCTAAGCTAGTAGCTTAATCGAGA
>NW_018127945.1:221482-226703 GCF_001952655.1 Monopterus albus | reverse complement strand
CCACCCACCAAGAGCCGGGGTCTGTCGGAGGTTTCTTCCGTTAAAGGGAGTTTTTCCTCCCCCTGTCGCCAAGTGCTTGCTCAAGGGGGATTTGTTGGGTTTTCCCTATGTAATAATATTGATAACAGTAAGGTCTAGACCTTACTTTGTAAAGTGTCCTGAGATGACTTTTGTTGTGATTTGGCGCTATACCAATAAAATTTGATTTGATTTGAGTATGTCCAAACAAATTTCTAAATCAACATTACTTGGATAATCTAAATGGTTACTTTGTCAAAATGTAATAAAATGACATAATACCACTCCTACAGGAGAAAATGTTAACAGTTTTGAGCCTGGCTCAAAATCTCTGCCATCAGGCTCTCACCCAGCTGTTGCTGCACAGAGTAGATCTCCATTTCTGGAACTGAAAAGCCAGAGTTTCCCTCATTTCACCTTGAACAAATTTAACCTTCTTTCTGGAATACCCTTGAGATTGCACCATGTTATCTAGATTTAGCAGTATGAACAAGCCACAGGGTGGATTAGCTTTACATAGAATATTGATGATGAGCAAATAGTAAATGCCACAAATGGATAAATAAATGTCCCATGCAGACTGACATGACATTGTGTACTTACAGTTCTTCATAGATCCACACAAGTCATACTAAACTCAATAGCTGCACGCATTTTCACTCCAGCGTTCAGCAGCACCGCCACGAACGTTGGCCACAAGGGGGCTCACATACAGTCAACCTTTGCAGCACACTGCGACAGCTTTTATCATGCACTATGCACGGCACTACATTGAAATAAGATTTAACCTACTTATTTTAAAGCAATATGTTGCAATCAGTGTTGATATTGTGGCGGCCTGCCACAAATAAGTTAATGTATGGGAAATACTGCACTTACTGTAGATTAAAAACATGATCTGGCCAAGCTAGCTCTATTAGCAGGCAGCTACCTCTTGTTCAGAGCACATAGTCTGTTGATGAGGATGCCGATGTTACAGCTGCACATTAGAGATGCATTTCCACTGTTAAAATCTAACAAGCGGTACACCCAGTGCTTTTACCATCACATTACATAAACTGAAGGGTTTATGCAGACCGCTGTTGATTTCT
This sequence comes from Monopterus albus, assembly GCF_001952655.1. Classification (NCBI taxonomy): domain Eukaryota; kingdom Metazoa; phylum Chordata; class Actinopteri; order Synbranchiformes; family Synbranchidae; genus Monopterus; species Monopterus albus. The sequence continues at coordinate 225,594 of NW_018127945.1, read as the reverse complement.
GTTCACACACAAAGGTAAGCAGAGGACTTGAAGTATCACTCTATAGTAACAATCAGCCAGTAATGGAGGCTGTATGAGCAATTTATCAAACAGCTGCAGAAATGTGGCATCTTCACTACTTTGCCCATGGTCCACTCACTGAAGTCCCATTTTACCCCTAAACCAATGAGACAATGTCTGTCATGTACGTATGTTGGTTTTCTTGAAAAACTTTCAAGCTAATAATGATATCAGCATCATTCCAGCAGTAGGTTTTCATGGTCAAGCTATCATAGGTTTGAGGTTCAAACTATCAAGCAAATATTGCTTTTATGATATTATGGAGAAACCGAGTTGTCCCTGGTGGAGGTCTGCACTCTCTGAGTGGTGTCTAGTTTAGTTCTGTTCCAGAGGGAGCTCTCACAGCATCCTGTGAAAGACCACAAGCAATTAAAACAGCAATAAAGCCAAGCATCAATAAAACTAATCATTCTCATTCATGTATGGCTTCTTAAAGATGAGATGGGTTAGACTTCAGATATGCAGTATTTGTGCAATTACCAAAGACAAAAACATGTGTCCTCCCTATTCTCTGGAGGTCCAGAGAATAGGGAGGTTGTTTTTACAACTCCAGGAACGTAATCACAGGAGGGTGAGTTTATTAAAAAAAATTCTTTCCTGAAGAAAAAAAAACATACTGTAACAGTACTTAGTAATAGCACTAGCCTTATAACAATGCAACAACTAAAATGTGCTTTTTAAATGCCACATGTGTGTGCCCGAGTTCTCTCTTCCAACAAAAGAGAAAGTAGGTGTTCATTCTGAGCAACACTTGGAATAAAAAGTATGTACAGCTGTGCACTTTTGTCTTTCCAAAACTGATGCAGATTTTATTTTGCAGCTTGTTTTGACATCACTGGAGATGTGGACATGGCCTCAGGTGTCAGCATTAACATCCTTTGACCCTCCCTGTCACTACCCTAGTTTTGTACTGTAAATTTGTAGTCTGTAAATGTATATTTAATAATGATGACATCATCAGGGTTATTTTATCAGACAGATATTATTCAACTGCTTTGGTGCTGTATGAGTAGCACTCCTCATGACACAACACTGACCTTTATGTGTGAAACTGGCAGAACACCAAAATAGAGACCACTTTTGTCATGATCAGGCTGATCTCTCCAGAACTTTATGTGAAAGTGCAAATGTCAAAGAGCCAGATGTCTTGGTGAGTTGATCACCTTAGGGACATACAACAAAAGAAACCAAACCTTAACCTGCATGCAAAAGTTTCACTGATGATAAATACCAGTGCTCAATACTTGTGCTGCAGCCCAGGTGGAGCAAACTCACTGAGACAATGAACTGTTTGTGCTCTGCCAGCCGATTCACACAGAACGCAAGGATTTTGGTCTTGGGAGTACAGTTAGCTGGTATTCTCATTATCCACCTAAACTAAATCTTACAACAAAATAGGAAGGAAAATACAGTATTGGCAGGTTGGTAAAAATGTCTATATCCACAATGACAGCCAAGCATGTAGAGCAGGATAAAACTGTATGCTGCACTTCAGAGCCCAGCACCTTGGCTACGGGAGACTCGAGTTACACAGAGAGTCACAACCTGCTAACAAGCTACCTTCGCAGGAACAAAACAGATCACATTACAGGATACAGTTACAGTCACAAAAACATACAGCAAGTTGTATGTGTGTCTGTCTTTTAAAGGGTCTCAGGAAAATGCCATCAAGAAGCAGGTGCATGGAGTCACATGTGCACAGTTCATTTCAGCTTTACTGTTTCAGTCTCACATTTTAAAGAAAATACTATATCACTGCTGTCAAGCTGCTTCACAGCTAAGAGAAACTGTGGCTGTGCTCATGCAGGACATAAACACACCAATCTGCATCAGAGCTAAAAACCAAACTGACGCTCCATCTTTTTTGAGAGGACTAATATACAAACAAATGACAGTTCAATTTCAATTTTCATTTTGGGGATAAATAGTGAAAACTCTATTTGTTTCTTTTACAGTATTTCCACCCAACACATTTTATCTCTTCATTGAGACTGGCAATCTTCTTGCTTATGAATATTAAACACTATCATTGCCAGGTATCTTTCTTTATAAAATAATTGGTAATGCTCTTTTCTAGCTTCTCAATTTCTTCTAGCTTTCTGTGTGTGCAAGAGTCTGCATTATTTAGTGCTGAACTCTCTGAACTAGCTAGTAAAATGAAGATAGCGGCATTTTACTCCCACTTTATGGGAATAAAACTGCTATCTTACAAAGAGAAACACAGAAAGTAGGGTGTACTATGTGGATCTAAAATTCTTACAGTACCGAGTTAAGACAGATAATACTGAAATCAAATCCAGATCAAATATTGACATCAGCCACATTTCCTGGTGTTTATTATTAGTACTGTCCTTAGTTAATCACACACACACACACACAGGTATTCTCACCTACTACTACCTAAATTACCATTTTCTGTGTAGTATACTCACATATGCTGCACCTCTAACTGTCAAACAGCAACAACTGTCTTGTTGGCATTTTTATCCTTTATATACAGTATGTTCCTACTGCTCAACAAAAATATCATTTAAAAAAAATGACCTTTACAGCATAAACCTTTTTATATGTAGCTTTTGGTCAAAATGTTGATGTTTGCATTCAGTAAATCCAAATTTTAATACATAACTTCACCAACCATCGTCTGACCTTAGTCTCAACAGACCTTCATGACTCAGTTGTCATCCTGACCTCTTCCTCCCTGTTACCATCAGTTTGATTACCATCATGTGCTCACATGACCAGTTCTTTAGGGCAGGGTTATGTGTGGACAAACTTATGTAACTGTATTTTGAATACTGGCACTGTTGATCTCTGTTCACACACCAAGTTAAGCAGAGGACTTAAGGAGGACTGGTTATTACCAGCTTCAATGCAGAAATACTGAGAGGGGTCCTGTGAATATTGGTATTCCATTTCATTAAATGTCCAAACTCAACTGACGATAACACCGGTGTGTGAGTTTGTGAGTGCAATTGGGTGAATGGCCAAATAGTGTGAAAGCACTTTGAATGTACTATAAAGCATAGAAAGGCGCCATACAAGTATATGACCATTTACCATTAGTGTCCAAGTGCTGTGTCATCTAACACTTTCACAATCACTCCACTTTTCTCATAGAACACTGCAAGAGCTGATGGAAACAAAACTGAATAAAACACACTTTCATCTTCCACTTGTGTAAATAAACACAGCTAATTTCCCTTCTTTCCATCCCTAGCGCCATTTGCTGTTCACTTCCTGTCCTCACTCCATCAAACCACTGCTCAGTCCTTTCAGCATTCCTGGACTGATAAAAGCCTCACTTTGTGTTTGTTTCAAAGGGTTTAACATTGTAACAATGCATCCTATCAATCTGTGTTGGCAATTTAATAGAAATCCACTAGAGTCCATTATGAAGGCATGTTTCAGTTTATACCAATCAGGCAAGAAAGAGAGATGACTTTGTACATGGATGTAAAAATGAATCAGGTCAGATGCAAATACAATATAAGAAAATAGTGATTTACCTTAGACATAAAACAATGGCAGGACACCCGTCACCCTCCCTCGCTCTGTTCTTTGCCTTCATTCAGGGAACTGCACAGTAAAACTACACCAGCAAACCTTCCTTCATTATGTTGATCTCACAGGAGACATACAAGCAGAGATATCACACACATTTTAATCCTTTTGTTGCAATAATGTAAAACACGGGCTTCAAACACAAAGTGCATATAACAATAAGAGAAATATGAAAGTTGTTATGGTTAGTCCCCCTCACCAGGAGGGTGCGGGAGAACTGTGTTATGGTTTAGTCCCCCTCACCAGGAGGGTGAGGGAGAACTGGGGTTGGACTCAAGAATGCTGACCCAGGTGCTAGTACAAAAAAAGGTGGTTTAATGGAATAAAAACAACATAACAGGGTCCATAATACATACAACAAGGGAAGGGCAGTGATGACTAAGGAGACCAGGACGGTAAACACACAAACTAACGACAGGAACTAGGATAGCAAAGGATGAGAACGGACAGGTGAACAAAAAGAACCAACGTAAACAATGCAATCCACA
>NW_018127945.1:216630-221329 GCF_001952655.1 Monopterus albus | reverse complement strand
CCACGAGTCACTAATTACCCGATGCGACACAGCTGAGGCGTTGATCCCGCAAAAAGGGAGAGAGGAGAGGGAAAAAGAAGGAGAGGCAGGTCACGCCGAGTGGACCTGACAGAAGTGCATTAAAATGAATGCAAATGGCCTGCATAACTATTTTCATTACAGATTACAATGCTCTGGAGCACCAAGTAATGTCACCAAATTGCTTGTTTTATCTGCCCAACAGTCCAAAACCTAAAGATGTGATGTTACTTGTAATAAAGAAGAATCAACTCAAGGAAACAATCAAGTATCACAGTAGCTGGATTCATCTTCATTTTAATCAAATAATCACCTCAGCTCTTCTATAAATATCTAAGACAAAACATCCAGCTTTAAACAGATTCATTTATGCCACCATTTTTATGTATGAGTATAGTTGCAATTCAAGGCACAAAGTCCAAAACCATAGCTCCAAAAAGTACCACACTATTATCTCAGCATGTTTGCCGCTGATTCAACAAAAACAGACCTTGGCAACTGTCTTTAACAGTCACACTGTTTACACATGGAAGAGAATCTGTACTGGAATGAGCAAGCATATTTTGGAGGTCTTTCGGTGTGATTATTGGTCATTTCAAGAAGCCTGCATGTGCAGTGCCAGCATCAGAACAAAGTCAAACACCTGCAATGAGTCACCTATTCTTTCCTCTTAAGAGTCTTTTACCTTTCAAAAGAGTTGCAATATGCATATACTGAGATCACAGGCTGCGCTCAAAATGAGTTAGAGTTGTTATGTAGTTGGGTGCCTCAGTGGCTGAATGGGTATGGGGTAGTGCGCCATCTACTCAGGCATACTGTGTACATGATCTCAGCGGTTTGAGTCCAGCCACCAGCCTTTGTCACAAGCCCTCTCCCTGTTCTTTCTCTGCAATCCACTTTCAATAATAAAGGCAAAAAATAACTTAGTGTGGCCCATCAGAAACTATGTGAATAACTAACATTTAAAAGTGAAACTAATCAATTCCTTCCCATCCTCTTTGCTCTCATTTTTCTAGGGTTCCACTCTTTAAAATTCTTTCTTTCTTCTTCTGCTGTTTTCTCAATGACAGGATGTGTACCTATTCTTTGCTCTTCTCTACCAGTTGTTTCTCATTCCCCTCCCTTGACAGCAAATCAGAAATAACCTTTAATAAATTTCATTTTTAAGCTTTTTCTTTCTCTCTCGCTCACTATCTTTTCCTCCACATCCTCAGCAAGCAAAGGATTTTTCCTCATAAATTAGCAGCCTGACTCCATCTACCTGGCCTCTACCCTTCCCCTCTCCCGTCCCTCTTTCGTAGCCATTCCTCTGACTTAGCTGCACTTACATCTCTCCTTCTTCTCTTATACATCGCTCTCCTTCTCCTGCACCTCTCCTCACCATCAGGGAACAGTGGATTACTCCAGTGAACTACAGCCGTGGTGTGATTAGCAGCAGTAGTTAAGATGACAGGACGATCATCTGATCTTGTGTGGCCACAGAGAAAACAACCACTCTTGGAATTACACAAGTGGCTTTGATCAAAGGGATGAGTGCCATCATCTGCTGATCCACTGTGTGTGCACTATGTAATGCATATGTGCACAGGAACAGCTTTAAAACATACTCCACAAGTCAACTAACAATACCATCAGAGCAAACTATGACTGTTACAATAATAAATATGTTACAAATTTAAGGCGTTTATTCACTCCAGCTCTTTCCTTAGATGCTCTTCAAGTATTCAAACTCTTTCCTTTAAATGCTAATAGCACTCAAGTGCCAACCAAAGCAGCCTTAATCAATTCACTGTCGTCAGTAGCAATGATGCCTTTCAACTCTCTCCCTTTTAAATGTGATTTGCAATAGAAAAGAGGCACCGGCCTGCTGTATTCAGTGGCAGGAGACTCCCTCAGCTCTCTCCATTTGCCTGTGTGTGATGTCTGTGCATGTGCGTGTGCATGATCTGTGTGTCCATGTCCTACCCCACTGTTCAGTGCAGCAGATGCTTTAGCAGAGGGGCACTACACATCAGTCTTGATATTCCTCCGTTAGAATAATAGCATCCCCCCTTCCTCCGTCTCCCTCTTTTACTCACGCTGTCAGAAAATAATGGCTTGCAATTACACAGCATGTGTCAGTGCAACTAACTGTCATTTAATAGCTCCAAGCTGACAGTACATGACTGAGCAAGTAGTGAAGCACCATGTTTTCTATCCTGGAGCATATTGCCTGTACACAAGCCAAACTTGCTGCCATGTGCCAAAAAAAACATATATCCTGTAAACTTTATGTTAAATGTTCTACAGGAATGTTTTAGTAATAACATAAGGAATAACCTATAACACACCTGTAACATTATGGTAGGAATATTCTAGCCTACTCCAGGACCCTATTCTGTTTTAACCCTATATTCGTGGAGAGCATTAAGGATGTGCTTAAGCCTCTGCAAACCTCAGTGCTGCTCTCCACAGACACACATTAAGTCCCACTATAATCATTAATGGTAGCTTAGAGTATCAATAGGTGCAATAACCCAGAAACCACAACTCACTTTTACTGAATGAAAGAAAGAAGGAAAGAAAGTTCCTTCGTGTTGAAGTACAGTTAAACCATTCTCACGACAGCCCATTAAACTCAGCTCTGTGGACTTTTCTCTTGTTGCATTTAAATACCCGCTAAGTTTGTAGTAAATCTCTTTATGGGGATTTCTTTATCTCCGACAGTACCACTATAATAACCATGAGAATTTTCCACAGAAATGAAATGTCATTTTCCGAGAACAGTACCTTAAACTGTATGACACAAACAGATTACTTCATGCTGTCGTTTTACTTACGGTATGCAACTCATCTGAAGCTTCATCAAAACAAATCCTTTAATTTGGCTTTCGGGGCACAGGTGATGATAATGCGAGCACACGAACATACATGGTCCTACCACACACATAAAACACACTCACAGAGGAAAGATGCTCTGAACTCCGTACTTTTCGCTCGTCTGTACTCTGCCTGGTAGCGCGACCTCCCTCAACGATCACCATGTGATAGGCATGACGCCTTCACGAGCTCCACGTAAATCGTATTCTCATGTCATGCGCAGGTGCCTGGTATTACAGTATTTGCCTCTTTTTATGTCGTATGTAAGTAGGCACATTCAGTAACTACGACCTTAATCAAAACAAAAAATACGACTCATACCAGACTTTTTGTAATAAGTGTCTAGGCTATTTATCAAGTTGGCCTACTGAGCCAGCAGCCAGCAATGTTAATCATTTACACATAATGATAATCGATATTGAAACGCAACGCCAGTCACATAACATTGACTAGTGCTATTGACTGAGCTGTGACCGCTGGGGTAGAGACTGTATAACGTTGTTATAAGAGCCGTACCAAAATGTATATAACGGTACGTGGTTGTAGAACAATAGCAGTAGAAGACAATCCCAATAATTTGTTTGGATAATTTCAGTACAGAGGCAAAAAACGACATAAATCACTTCTCCCGAATGTTTACCTTGCTCACAACCTCCCATGTTTTCTCTGCTCACTAGGAAAAAGAGGGGGGCCACTCCTTTGATAGGAGGCTATCACACAAATGACACACACACAAACAATTATAGGACCATATTCCCTCAGAAATATTTTGGAAATACTTATTTGCAATGTATTATTCTTTCTTTCTTCTTATTAGGCTACCTAATAAATGCCACAGACCCTACAGATCTCTACAGGAAATGAAGTGTAGGCTATTTCACTATTTTCAGTATTTTAAAGAGGTTTAAACAACAATTATATTTTTAATTGAAAACTCAACACTTTCAGAAAAAACTTACAAAGTGGCACAAAGAAGAAACATGAAGCCTACAAAGCCAAAAACAACATCCAAACACAGCAATGAGAACGGCCGGCCTATAAATGATGCCTTTATGGCCTGTAGTTGCAGATTGGCTCAACACCGCCACCTTGTGGCATAATACCGGTTACTACTGTTCTACTGCAATAAACAGCAGCAGAAATAAATATTTTCTTCTCTTTTAGCAAGTATAGGGCTTGTATGTGTTTGTGATGTAACTGATTTGTATGTGTCTGGCTATGTTCATAGATGTGTGAGTAAATTAGGAATAGGTGCTATAACTATACAGTTTGTTTGTGGGAACAAGCAGTGTCATTTACTATATAGCATATGTTTGATAATCAAGCTTTTTTTACCAGACACACACAACAATTTGTTTTTTCATATAGGTTCAATAAACTTTTTAAACCCTTACCAAACACTCCAGACACTGTATTTACATGTATTTTAAATGAAAAAGGCTTATTGTCACTGACATAATGTTGATAGCATCACCCTTTTCTTATTGTTATATGCTAAATAACTCATTTTGAGGTTTTTGAAAAGCTAACAAGCTTTATAGGCTATGGTAACATGTCTCTTTTACTGTTTAAATTTCATTTTTCATTAAGATGGTCTCTAATGTTAGCAGTTTAAAAACAGGTTGAACAGGAGGGACTAGTGCATCTAGTGTCAGGGCCGCTGCCTCTCCTCCGTCTTTCTCTCCTCTGCTCTCTCTATCCTGTGGGCTCTGCACCTCAGCTGTGTTGCATTCCAGTAATTAGCGACTGGTTTGTCGATGCACACAGCTGGGGTGCATCCCGATGATGACCTTCTCCTTACTTATACCTCTGGCAGACGACT
>NW_018127945.1:215134-216529 GCF_001952655.1 Monopterus albus | reverse complement strand
ATATATTTGTCTCCGGAGCATTGCTACATGTTATGGACAATACTTACCCTGTTTCCTGCCGTTAGTTTGTGTGTTTACTGTCCTGGTCTCCTTAGTCATCACTGCCCTTCCCTGGTTGTAAGTATTATGGACCCTGTTATGTTGTCACTTTGTTGTTGTTTTTAATCCATTAAACCTCCTTTTTTGTACTAGCACCTGGGTCAGCCATCTTGAGTCCAACCCCAGTTCTCCCTCACCCTCCTGGTGAGGGGGATGAACCATAACATCTAGTGATTTGGATTCTGTGCAAAATGCAGGTGAGGAACACTTTTGTCGTACTGCTTTTGTCAGACAAACAAAAGAATCTGTAAGTTGTAGTAAGCCTCTTTATGGGGATTTCTTTATTTCCAACAGTCCCACTATAATGACATGAGAATTTTCCACAAATGTTTTGTTTTTCACAACACCCAATAATTAAAAAAATGTATATGAAAACAGCAGTTTAACAATTTAACAGTCTTTCATTGTCTGGAATCCAACCATGCACTGAAGACTTAGCAGCAGATTTGCTCTCTGTCAGTCCCTACTGTGGACCTTCAGGAAGACAACATGCCCAACAATGGTCAAATGCATCCTTGAAACTGACTTGCAATAACAGAAAACACAGGAAACATGATTGCATTTTCATGAATATTCGGTGCTTGTTGCTCTTTACGATAGAGTATATTAAAATATATACAGTAAATTATAGAATCGGTGCTCTTTACAAATGCCATAGGTGCTTTATGAAAAGCAGTGGACACAATGCCACATGTGCTCAATGATTGTAGATATGATAGTATCTTGTGAAAACGGCACGCTCCAAAGGGCAGCTTGTTAAAATAATACACACAATAATATACAACAATCTGTGCATCATTAATTATTATATTTGACATAAGTAATGTAAATAACCCAGAGTGCATTTGCTGGGGCATGGTTTGTTTCCTGGTGTGGATGCTTTTGTGTTGTAGTAAAGCGGCTGACTTCCGGTTTTGAGCCATGCGCTTTTGTTTTGGGTGCGTGCTTCCTGTGTGGTGTTTGGGGTGATATACAGCGCTTTGCGAAAGTGCTCATACCCCTTGAACCTTTCCACATTTTGTCACATTGCAACCACAAACTTGACTATTTTATTGGGATTTTATGTGATAGACCAACACAACACAAAGTATCACATAATTGTGAAGTGGAAGGAAAATACATGGTCAAGATTTTTTTACAAATAAAAATATTAAAAGTGTGGCGTACATATGTGTTCAGCCCCCTTGAGTCAATACTTTGTCAAAGCACTTTTCGCTGCAATTACAGCTGCAAGTCTTTTTGGGTATGTCTCTACCAGCTTTGCACATCTAGAGACTGCAATTTTTGCCCATTCTT
>NW_018127945.1:210278-214559 GCF_001952655.1 Monopterus albus | reverse complement strand
TCCCTGATCTGTCTGGTGTGTTCCTTAGTCTTCATGATGCTGTTTGTTCTCTAACAAACCTCTGAGGCCTTCACAGAACAGCTGGATGTATACTGAGAGTGAATTACACACAGGTGGACTCTATTTACTAATTAGGTGATTTCTGAAGGCAGTTGGTTGCACTGGATTTTATTTAAGGATATGAAAGTAAAGCGGGCTGAATACATATGTACGCCACACTTTTCAGATTTTTATTTGTAAAAAATCTTGAACACAACGTATCATTTTCCTTCCAGTTCACAATTATGCAATACTTTGTGTTGATCTATTGCATAAAATCCCAATAAAATATATTTAAGTTTGTGGTTGTAATGTGACAAAATGTGGAAAAGTTCAAGGGGTATGAATATTTTTGCAAGGCACTGTAGCTTACTGTACGAAGTTGATCAAGACAGAGTAATCTTAGACATTAGTTTCATACTGGCAGTCTAGTGGTGTGTATGAACATTTTGTTGATGTGTATTGTATGTCGATGTAACCTAATTATGCATGAATTCATTGTATGTAAATGCTTATCAAAGTACAGGTAGTTTGTTTTGTTTCAGCTCTTACAGTTGAGGATGGTGTACATAAAGTTCAGGAAGGAATAAAACACCAAAATCACCAGTCAAGTGTCATCCTTGCTCAGGGGGAGCATGCTACAGGTAACTTACAATAATGTAATGTAATTGAAAACACCTGTCTGTGTGGCAAAGCAGATCAAACCACACAAATAATAGAACTTGCAGTTGCAGAAATGACAGTAACTCAGTAATGTTGTGTACATTGTAATGTGGAGGAAATATCTCCAGCCCCAAGCCAAACAGTGTATTAATCAACTTAATGAAATAACTTAAATGCCTCTTAGTAACTAACGCTAGTAAATAGTCGATAAAGATATTATGTATTTCATGTAGTTCACAGTTTAGCAAGTTCATTAGGAGAAGGCTGTTTTATTGTTCATTTAAGAGTAATAATTTATGTCTGTGGCTTCTCTCACCGAATGGCGAGAGAGAGACAGAGAAGCTGGACCCAGAATGCAAAATATCGATTCAGGGAAGTCAGAAGTGCTTTTATTACAAATTAAGTAGGTACTGATGGGGAAAATAATAATGAGGGAACTGGTTTCCGACTAGGCTGCTGGAGATAAAAGTGGTTGTGAGCCGTGGCTGTGGCTCGTGCTGGAGGTTTATAGCGGAGGAGCGGTGAGTGTTGGGAGGCAGCGGTGCACCTGGCCCAGGTGAGATGGTGCAGGAGGCTGCGGAGCGGCGTGTAGCGTTAGGGTGCGTGCTGAAGAAGCCGCAGAATGACTATTCCATCAAAGTAAATAAGTACAGGGTGAAGATGCGGAAACAACCAGAAACGGTCTTACTTTAGATGTGGTTGACAATCTCTGAAGCTGGAATTCCTGGACTTCGTGGTCGCAGGTAAACACATCTCCACATAAGAACTGGCAGACCATGAGCGTTTGCCAGGGGTTAGAGTAGAGAAGAGGGTAGTCCCAGAGACACGCCACAGCTGTGAATCCTAGCACGGAGCCAGAGTCAGCGGAGAGATTTGCCACAGCTGTGGGTCAAACCAGGGAGCCTGAAACAGAGGAGAGACAAAGGGGAAGAGAAAAGAGCGAGAGGGGGAAGTGGCGGAGAGCAAACCTGACACCACTTACTTGTCCATCCTCCAACATACGAATTCACTTTGTCCTCGGTCCACTTTCATCTAAGATGCTACAGTATCTTCCAGACTGAGTAGACACGATCAGCAGTGGGTAGGGCATGGATAGCTGCAAAACATGCACGATCAGCAGTGGGTAGGGCATGGATAGCTGCAAAACATGCACGGGGGTAGCTCTCCAGGATTTGACTTGCCCACCCTGCTGTTTACTGTAAGCATTACTTACTCATAATTACACATTTATTAATGCTCTTTAAAAATGTGTCACAGTGGTGAAAAACCATTACTTAACCATAATTAGCCATTTGTTAATGCTCTTTGTGATGCTTATTGTAAAGTGGACAGCATATATTCCTGAACACTTTATAAATCTATCACAGTAGCAAATAACCACTACACACACAAACCAAGTCTCTAGAACTGCCTTCTTTCACCTGCGCAATATTGCGAAAATCAGGAGCATCCTGTCTCAGTGATGCTGAAAAACTGGTCCATGCATTTGTTACTTCCAGGCTGGACTACTGTAACTCTTTACTAACATTATGTCCCAATAGTTCCCTAAAATGCCTCCAGTTAATCCAAAATGCTGCAGCCAGAGTACTGACAGGAACTAGCAAGAGAGATCATATCTCAGCCAGTGTGTGTGTCTCTGGCGGGGGGAGCAACCCAGGTTGTGTTTGTACTTTTACTTGTGGTTTAAAATAAATCAGACAGACTCCTTCGTTATTCAGAGCTGTCCAATAAAGGAACAGGGGTATTACACTATTTATTTCTGTTAGGATCGCACCCCCACGGGGTGGTGAGGGTGCAAAGAAAAAACAAACCCAGAGGACTGACTTCGGTGCAAACAGATTTAATAATGTGCTATACAGGATATATAAAAGTGCAGTGAGAACAGTATATATAATATACAGGGAGATGTGAGTATAACCGGGTGCCGACCAGCATGGAGAACAGTCAGGTTTGGGAGTAGGTGGACCGGGCAGCGGACATTAGAGTCACTCACTGGCCGGCGATTCCACCTGCTGTCCTCGAGGAAGAGATACAGGTCCATCCATGCTGGAACCACCCGACTGGCCCACAGCCTCTATCTTCAGGCAGTGAGGCTACTGAATGCGCAGCCCTCCATCTTTCTGACCCCCATCCATCACCACAAACCACACTCCACCACTGCAATAACTGTGAACTAGACTTTTCATATTTGCAAGTCTCACACATCTGACTCATCTCAGTTTACTGCCTCGACCCTGCTGCTGAACTGTTGTTTTGCTGTGCTAGATAGTACACAGGACATTTTTGTACATATTTTTGTAAATATTTATCATATATTGATATTTGGGAGACACTTTTGCTTGATATGCCAGTCCTAAGATGGTCAAACAATAGTCCAAAGGTAATCAAGACAAGAACCAAACAGGAGACTGATACAAATAGTGATGGTCCTCTAACACCCAAGGCTCCAACATATGCGCGGTAGCTCATGAAGCAATTGTATCGAACCACTGTGCCGAGGCGTGTTTTGGTCATGTGACTAGTGACGTTTGAATCACTTGAGTGACGTCCGAAGCAGTTGGGTTCATCGGACGTCAGGCGAATCAGTTGATTGGTTCGGTTTGTCGTGTGTTCAGAGACAGGATATCCCTCTTTAGTGACGTTCATTTGAATCTGTCATTGCAGAGTAGGTTGGTTTGCTGCTTTGAGAGTTAGTAGTGTTGTAGCAGATTGTGTATTTAGTGGAGAATCACTGTAGATAGAGAGATAGATCAATAGATAGCTAGATAGTAAGTTACATAGAGAAACAGATAAATTAGTTACATAGTTAGATAACACTAGATAGATAGTTACATAAAGTTTTAAATAATGTTAGATATAGATAAGATATATAGGTATAGATATATTACATATATACATAAGATATATGTAAAAAAAACCACACTTGCCCCCCACTTTGGGGTGGTCTTGTATTCCTTCCTTCAAGCTCAGGTCCTCTACCAGAGGCCTGGGAGCTTGAGGGTCCTGCGCATCTTAGCTGTTCCTAGGACTGCACTCTTCTGGACAGAGATCTTAGATGTTGTTCCTGGGATCTGTTGGACCCACAGCAATGAGTATGTCCCACCATCAGACCAACTTCTGTTATAATTCTGTATGAAGGAGACAGCTTTTTAGTTTTCATCAAAATATGAGGCAATAAAACTTTGTGTCTACCCCACTTCCCTAAGTACAGGTTGTGAGGGGGTGATTTGTTAAATTGGCAGTGTTAATTCAGTTAGTTGCAATAATCTAGCCACAGGGGTTGCAAGCCAGTGACTTCTGTGCCAATTCCAAGCCCGTATAAATAGGGAGGGTTACATCAGGAAGGGCATCTGGCGTAAAAACATGCCAAATTTAAACATACGAATCATCAGTGTGAATTCCATACCAGATCGGCCAAGGCCCGGGTTAACAAAGACCGCCACTAGTGCTGTTGGCCTACAGGGTGCTGGCAGAAATCAGACTACTGTTGGTCGAAGAAGGAGAGGAGGTAGAAGGATTCGTAGACAGAGAGAGAAGAGGAAAGGCAGGAGTATAGGTCTGAGAATAGGGACTCTTAAC